>NC_091296.1:54516642-54519142 GCF_038502225.1 Cherax quadricarinatus | reverse complement strand
GAGTCAATATTTAAACGAAGGACTAAAATATTGATAATAATAACTTTTTTCAGGTGTAATTAATACAATTGTTTTTCTTCCTGATTTTTTTGTATGTGCAACTTTAATGATACAGGGAGTTATTTAATAATAATAATAATTCTCTGTGAATAGCAATAATTTAATGTACCTATGTGATTTGCTGTGTGATTTATTATTTTATATAAGCAATTTCTATTGCAATAGGCAAGTGTTTTGTGCTATTAATTTCTAAGATGTCTGTAAGCAGAAGATATTCCAGTGGTGACAGGGGTCTGGGAATGAGGGGAAAAAGGTGAGTGGCGCACTGAGGAGTCTGTGGAGACAAAGAACTTTATCCATGGCAGCAAAGAGGGGAATGTATGAGAGTATAGTTATACCAACGCTCTTATATGGGTGTGAAGTATGGGTGGTGAATGTTGCAACAATGAAAAGGCTGGAGGCAGTGGAGATGTCATGTCTGAAGGCAATGTGTGGTGTGAATATAATGCAGAGAATCCATAATTTGGAGATTAGGAGGAGGTGCAGAATTACCAAAACTATTATCCAGAAGGCTGAGAAGGGGCTGTTGAGGTGATTCGGACATGTAAAGAGGGTGGAACGAAAGAGGATGACTTCGAGAGTGTATAAATCTGTAGTGTAGGGAAGGCTGGGTAGGGGTCAGTCTAGGAGAGGTTGGAGGGAGGGGGTAAACAAGGTTTTGTGTGTGAGGGGCTTGGACTTCCAGCAATCATGCTTGAGTGTGTTAGATAGAAACGAATAGAGACAAATTTTTTTTAGGACTTGACGTGCTTTTGTAGTGTTGGAGTCCGGCAGGCCGGGCTTGAATCCTAGAAATGGGAAATACAGTTCCTGAACTCTGAAGGAGGGGTGTTAATGTTGTAGCTTTATAACTGTAGTGTAAGCACGCCCCTGCAACCCAGTGATGAAATGAATGATGATGAAAGTTTTTGTTTTTCGTACCACCCTGTCTTGGTGGGAAGCGGCCAATGTGTTAATATGTATATATATATATATATATATATATATATATATATATATATATATATATATATATATATATATATATATATATATATATATATATATATTCTTCTTTCAACAAACCGGCCGTATCCCAAAAAGAAAAACGAAAGTCTCTCCTTTTATATTTAGTAATTTATACAGAAGGGGTTACTAGCCCCTTGCTCCTGGCATTTTAGTCGCCTCTTACAACACACATAGCTTATGGAGGAAGAATTCTGTTCCACTTCCCCATGGAGATAAGAGGAAATAAACAAGAACAAGAACTAGTAAGAAAATAGAAGAAAACCTAGAGGGGTGTGTATATATATGCTTGTACATGTATGCGTAGTGTGACCTAAGTGTAAGTAGAAGTAGCAAGATGTACCTGAAACCTTGCATGTTTATGAGACAGAAAAATGGACGCCAGCAATCCTACCATCATGTAAAACAATTACAGGCTTTCGTTTTAAACTCACTTGGCAGGACGGTAGTGCCTCCCTGGGCGGTTGCTGTCTACCAACCTACTACCTAATATATATATATATATATATATATATATATATATATATATATATATATATATATATAAATGCAAGGAATTCGCAAGAGCAGGCGAAATATACACAAACACTGATCTCTGGCCGAAGGAGACTCGAATCTACGAACCTTGGAACAAGGTACGCAGTGCTGTACCATTCTCACCACACTGGACCAGTAACTTGGCGCCTAGCTCACGCTAGACGTTGATCCAAGGCAGCCAGCTTTCGGGCGGGAGGTTGACAGCTTTTCATCTCATCCCCTGCATGCACTGTTAAAATCTCTAGTTGGTCGATGCATGCAGGGGATGAGATGAAAAGCTGTCAGCCTCCCGCCTAAAAGCTGGCTGCCTTGGATCAACGTCTAGCATGAGCTGGGCTCCAAGGTATTGGTCCAGTGTGGTGAAGATGGTAAAGCATTGCGTCCCTTGTTCCAAGGTTCGTAGGTTCGAGTCTCCTTCGGCCGGAGATCAGTGTTTATATATATATATATATATATATATATATATATATATATATATATATATATATATATATATATATATATATATATATATATATTGGGATCCAGCTTTCAATTTATTCAAACGAAGTCACCACCAGGATTAGGGGATATATACAGACCTAAGCCATCACATAGGAAGTGTTTTATTTTAAAGGCACATCACATGTTTTTCTTTTGTTCCATATATACCACTTTTCTGCCTGTCTGAAAAAAAAGTTGATTGGGACATGTGTTTAATTATTAGTATATACGAATAATTTGTGATGTAAACACAAAGCAATTTGTTAGTGACCAAAAAATGATGAAAGTCTGTAAGTACAGTTGTTTAGATAATTGTGAGTGTGAAGTAAGGATTTTGAATGTTCAGTGAGGAGGCTACGGGAATCGGAGATGCCACATCGAAGATCAATGAATAGTGCTCATTTGATGCACATAA
>NC_091296.1:54346642-54511642 GCF_038502225.1 Cherax quadricarinatus | reverse complement strand
TACACCTAGTTGTACTCACCTAGTTGTGTACACCTAGTTGTACTCACCTAGTTGTGTACACCTAGTTGTACTCACCTAGTTGTGTACACCTAGTTGTGCTCAACTAGTTGTGTACACCTAGTCGCACCTAGTTGTTTTCACCTAATTGTGTTCCCCTAGTGTACTCACATAGTTGTGCTCACCGAGTTGTACTCACCTAATTGTGCTAACCTAGTTGCCTTCAACTAGTTGTGCTCACCTAGTTGTGTTCCCTTAGTTGTGTTCCCCTAGTTGTGTTCCCCTAGTTGTGTTCACTTAGTTGTGTTCCCCTAGTTGTGTTCACTTAGTTGTGTTCACCTAGTTGTGTTCACCTAGTTGTGTTCCCCTAGTTGTGATCACCTAGTTGTGTTCACCTAGTTGTGTTAACCCAGTTGTGTTCACCTAGTTGTGTTCACCTAGTTGTGTTCAACTAGTTGTGTTCTCCTAGTTGTGTTCACCTAGTTGTGTTCACCTAGTTGTGTTCACCTAGTTGTGTTCACCTAGTTGTGTTCACCTAGTTGTGTTCCCCTACTTGTGTTCACCTAGTTGTGTTCACCTAGTTGTGTTCACCTAGTTGTGTTCACCTAGTTGTGTTCATCTAGTTGTGTTCACCTAGTTGTGTTCCCCTAGTTGCGTTCACCTAGTTGTGTTCAACTAGTTGTATTCACCTAGTTGTGTTCACCTAGTTGTGTTCACCTAGTTGAGTTCACCTAGTTGTGCTCACCTAGTTGTGTTCACATAGTTGTCTTTCCCTAGTTGTGTTCACTTAGTTGTGTTCACCAAGTTGTGTTCACCTAGTTATGTTCACCTAGTTGTGTTCACCTAGTTGTGTTCACCTAGTTGTGTTCGCCTAGCTGTATTCACCTAGTTGTGGTCACCTAGTTGTGTTCACCTAGTTGTGTTCATGTAGTTGTGTTCACCTAGTTGTGTTCGCCTAGTTGTATTCACCTAGTTGTGGTAACCTAGTTGTGTTCACCTAGTTGTGTTCACGTAGTTGTGTTCACGTAGTTGTGTTCACGTAGTTGTGTTCACCTAGTTGTGTTAACCTAGTTGTGTTCACCTAGTTGTGTTCACGTAGTTGTGTTCACGTAGTTGTGTTCACATAGTTGTGTTCACCTAGTTGTGTTCACCTAGTTGTGTTCACATAGTTGTGTTCACGTAGTTGTGTTCACGTAGTTGTGTTCACCTAGTTGTGTTCACGTAGTTGTGTTCACGTAGTTGTGTTCACGTAGTTGTGTTCACCTAGTTGTGTTAACCTAGTTGTGTTCACCTAGTTGTGTTCACGTAGTTGTGTTCACGTAGTTGTGTTCACATAGTTGTGTTCACCTAGTTGTGTTCACCTAGTTGTGTTCACCTAGTTGTGTTCACCTAGTTGTGTTCTCCTAGTTGTGTTCTTCTAGTTGTGTTCCCCTAATTGTGCTCACCTAGTTGTGACCACCTAGTTGTGTTTCCCTAGTTGTGTTCACCTAGTTGTGTTCACCTAGTTGTGTTCACCTAGTTGTGTTTCCCTAGTTGTGCTCACCTAGTTGTGTTCACCTAGTTGTGTTCACCTAGTTGTGCTCACCTAGTTGTGTTTCACTAGTTGTGTTCACCTAGTTGTGTTCACCTAGTTGTGTTCACCTAGTTGTGTTAACCTAGTTGTGTTCACCTAGTTGTGTTCTCCTAGTTGTGTTCACCTAGTTGTTTCTCCTTAGTTGTGTTCACCTAGTTGTGTTCCCCTAGTTGTGTTCACCTAGTTGTGTTCACCTAGTTGTGTTCACCTAGTTGTGTTTCCCTAGTTGTGTTCACCTTGTTGTGTTCACCTAGTTGTGCTCACCTAGTTGTGTTCACCTAGTTGTGTTTCCGTAGTTGTGTTCACCTAGTTGTGTTCACCTAGTTGTGTTTCCCTAGTTGTGTTCACCTAGTTGTGTTTCCCTAGTTGTGTTCACCTAGTTGTGTTCACCTAGCTGTGTTTCTCTAGTTGTGTTCACCTAGTTGTGTTCACCTAGTTGTGTTCACCTAGTTGTGTTCACCTAGTTGTGTTCACCTAGTTGTATTCACCTAGTTGTGTTCACCTAGTTGTGTTCACCTAGTTGTGTTCACCTAGTTGTGTTCACCTAGTTGTGTTCACGTAGTTGTGTTCACGTAGTTGTGTTCACCTAGTTGTGTTCACCTAGTTATGTTCCCTTAGTTGTGTTCACATAGTTGTGTTCACGTAGTTGTGTTCACGTAGTTGTGTTCACGTAGTTGTGTTCACGTAGCTGTGCTCACGTAGCTGTGTTCACGTAGTTGTGTTTCCTTAGTTATGTTCCCTTAGTTGTGTTCCCCTAGTTATGTTCCCTTAGTTGTGTTCCCCTAGTTGTGTTCACGTAGTTGTGTTCGCCTAGTTATGTTCCCTTAGTTGTGTTCCCTTAGTTGTGTTCACGTAGTTGTGTTCGCCTAGTTATGTTCCCTTAGTTGTGTTCCCCTAGTTATGTTCCCTTAGTTGTGTTCCCCTAGTTATGTTCCCTTAGTTGTGTTCACCTAGTTGTGTTCACCTAGTTGTGTTCACCTAGTTGTGTTCAGCTAGTTGTGTTTCCCTAGTTGTGTTCATCTACTTGTGTTTCCCTAGTTGTGTTCACCTAGTTGTGTTTCCCTAGTTGTGTTCACCTAGTTGTGTTCACCTAGTTGTGTTCACATAGTTGTGTTCACCTAGTTGTGTTCACCTAGTTGTGTTCATCTACTTGTGTTTCCCTAGTTGTGTTCACCTAGTTGTGTTTCCCTAGTTGTGTTTCCCTAGTTGTGTTCACCTAGTTGTGTTTCCCCAGTTGTGTTCACCTAGTTGTGTTCACCTAGTTGTGTTCACCTAGTTGTGTTCACCTAGTTGTGTTCGCCTAGTTGTATTCACCTAGTTGTGTTCACCTAGTTGTGTTCACCTAGTTGTGTTCATCTAGTTGCGTTCACCTAGTTGTGTTCACGTAGTTGTGTTCACCTAGTTGTGTTCACCTAGTTGTGTTCACCTAGTTGTGTTCACCTCGTTTTGTTCACGTAGTTGTGTTCACCTAGTTGTGTTCTCCTAGTTGTGTTCACCTAGTTTTGTTCCCCTAATTGTATTCACCTAGGTGTGTTCACCTAGTTGTGTTCAACTAGTTGTGTTTCCCTAGTTGTGTTCACCTAGTTGTGTTCACCTAGTTGTGTTTCCCTAGTTGTGTTCACCTAGTTGTGTTCACCTAGTTGTGCTCATCTAGTTGTGTTCACCTAGTTGTGCTCACCTAGTTGTGTTTCCCTAGTTGTGTTTCCCTAGTTGTATTCACCTAGTTGTGTTCACCTAGTTGTGCTCACCTAGTTGTGTTCACCTAGTTGTGCTCACCTAGTTGTGTTCACCTAGTTGTGCTCACCTAGTTGTTTTTCCCTAGTTGTGTTTCCCTAGTTGTGTTCACCTAGTTGTGCTCACCTAGTTGTGTTCACCTAGTTGTGTTCACCTAGTTGTGTTTCCCTAGTTGTGTTTCCCTAGTTGTGTTCACCTAGTTGTGCTCACCTAGTTGTGTTTCCCTAGTTGTGTTTCCCTAGTTGTGTTCACCTAGTTGTGTTCACCTAGTTGTGTTCACCTAGTTGTGTTCACCTAGTAGTGTTCACCTAGTTGTGTTCACCTAGTTGTGTTCATCTATTTGTATTCACCTAGTTGTGTTCATCTAGTTGTGTTCACCTAGTTGTGTTCACCTAGTTGTGTTCACCTAGTTGTGTTCACGTATTTGTGTTCACCTAGTTGTGTTCACCTAGTTATGTTCACGTAGTTGTGTTCACCTAGTTGTGTTCACCTAGTTGTGTTCACGTAGTTTTGTTCCCCTAGTTGTGTTCACCTAGTTGTGTTCCCCTAGTTATGTTCCCTTAGTTGTGTTCACGTAGTTGTGTTCACCTAGTTGTGTTCACCTAGTTGTGCTCACGTAGTTGTGTTCACCTAGTTATGTTCCCTTAGTTGTGTTCACCTAGTTGTGTTCACCTAGTTGTGCTCACGTAGTTGTGTTCACCTAGTTGTGTTCCCTTAGTTGTGTTCACCTAGTTGTGCTCACGTAGTTGTGTTCACCTAGTTATGTTCCCTTAGTTGTGTTCACCTAGTTGTGTTCACGTAGTTGTGCTCACGTAGTTATGTTCACCTAGTTATGCTCCCTTAGTTGTGTTCCCCTAGTTGTGCTCACGTAGTTGTGTTCACCTAGTTATGTTCCCTTAGTTGTGTTCACCTAGTATCATGTGGGAGTTCGTATACGTGGATTAGGGTAGAAATACTCACGTAGGCTGTTTTACGTATATTGCTGTTATGTGGACAGAGCTCTTGCCAGCCGTACCTATCTCCTTGCTCACTCGTGTAAAACTGACTAGCCGGCTGCAGTACCCTATGTGAGGGGGCCTTATACTGCTGAGGTCAGCACAATATGAATTCAGATAGTGACTCAGGCAGAGACGGTTGGTCGTTGAGTCAACGGTACAATAGTTACTGGTAACTGGTTACTACTTACTGGTAACTGGTTACTACTACTGAGACTGGTAACTGGTTACTACTACTGAGAGCTCGGCGACGCTAACGTATGTCGTCCCGACATACAACTAATACAAACTAGAGATGGCAGGTATACGGCTTGGGCTGATTCTATACAATGTCAAAGTACACAACATGAAACATTATAGATACATAAGTAGAACATTGGAATGAAAGCTTACGTAACTGAAACTGTAATGCAATACAAGGTATACTATAGTACAACTTAAAACTCAACAAATGAACAACGAACTCAACATTGAGATTACAAGTGATAAAAAAAAAATTTTGATCGATCGATCTGTATTCGTGTGATCTACGGATTCTGAGGAAGGAATATATACAAAGAAAGAGTGTTTAACAGAAAGGCAGATTCGGTGCACGCAAATCTAGACTGTTAACTCTCAGAATGCGGAGAGAACATGAACACAAAAAAAAATTCTTGAATACTGATAAGTTGATACTGTAATTATTCATCTATACAGGTTATTTACATTTAACCCCAACTCTGCTAGGGTAAGATTGGCATATGCAGAATGGGTGTCATCTCTGGGAGGATCAAACTCTGTAGCATTGGCTAACTCATGCTGTATTTGAGGCAAATCTGAATTGGAAGTTACAAATGATACTTGAGGATTTCTCAATACCTGTCGTGTACGTAGGGAATAACGACATTCAGGTTGATCGTCTGACTGAGTATCAGAGGAAGAGAGTACAGGATCAGGAGGATTGTCAGAGTCTGTCACATTAGTCTGGGTTGGAACATCATTATCATCACATACTAACTTCATATGATCCAAATGCGATTCTTTATACTGACCAGTACTAATCTCTCTAACCTTATACTTATTACCAGTGATATGTTCAACTACTCGATAAGGACCAACAAACCTTTGATCAAGCTTTGGCATTGCAGACGTTTTGTTAAAGTTAATCAGCATAACTCTCGAACCTACTTTGATTTTGGATGGCTTTGATCGAGTGTTTGCGACTCTTGTAAATTCTGCTGTTGATTTATGAAGTGTTTCACGGATTCTTCTAAAAACACTTTGAGCTAAGCTGGTACGAGTTGCTACGAAATCATCAGGGTTGTAATTTGGTTTCGGATTAGAATATAACAACTCATAAGGCAAACGTTTATCTACACCATACAATGCATAATGTGGAGTGTCACCTATAGAAACATTGTAAGCAGAATTTATAGCACACTGCACATCAGGTATAACTTCATCCCAAGTTTCACTGTTGGGATTGATAGTGGCTCTCAAGACATCAAGTACTTTCTTATTGGTTCGTTCCGCTAACCCATTGCTGGCAGGATGATGAGGAACAATGGTGGATTTAGAGATCTTGTACAAGGTACACAAATTTTCAAGAATTTCATTACAGAATTCACCTCCGTTATCTGTTACTAGGGACTTAGGAGTGGTATGCCTGCAGATAATGCGTTCTTTAAACGCTTTAGCTACTGTCTCGGCAGTCTTATCTGCAATAGGAACTAACTCGCAATATCTGGTGAAATGGTCTACCATAACACACAGATGTTTGTTACCTTGGAGGGAACATTGGAAATTAGTTAACAAATCTAGCGCAACTCTTTCCCAAGGTTCGCTAGTAGTTGGATACACTTGGATTGGATTAGGACCATTAGCATTGCCTTTATGTTGCATGCAGACACTACATTTCCTAACATACTCAGAAATATCAGTTGCCATACGAGGCCAAAAGTATTTCAATCTGGCTTGTTTTACTGAACGATCCATACCAGGGTGTGCAACACCTGGTACATCGTGAACTAGCTGTAAGGCTACATTCACTAGTGACTGTGGAATTACTAACTGGTATACTCTTCTGCTAGGAGTACCCAACTCTGCTGTTCGATACAGTAATTCTTGGTTCATGACAAAGTCACTAATGGGTGCTGGTGGCTTCACATTCAGAATAAGATCTTCCTGGAGCAGGAATCGAATCACACCAGACCACATGGGATCTGTTCGTTGAGCATTCTTTACATCTTCAGCACTAAATGGAGGGTCTGCAGTTACTATACTAACATGTCGCGATAAGGCATCTGCGACTACATTTGACTTGCCAGGTAAATGCTCAAAGGTGGGATTGAACTCTTGGATAGTCAAGGTCCATCTAGCTAACCTTCCAGTAGGTTGTTTGTTCTGGAATAAGGGTATCAGTGGAGCATGATCTGTCAAGACATGAACAGAGTACTGATAAATAATGTCTCGGAAGTGCTTTAAAGACCATACTATTGCTAAAGCTTCTTGCTCAGTTACTGTATAATTACGTTCAGCCTTCGTAAGGACTCGGCTAGCAAATGCAACTGCGTTGTACTTGCCATCGGTCTTCTGAGCTAGTACGGCACCTATGCCAATTGAACTAGCATCAGTTGTCAGATAGAAAGGCTTAGAAAAATCTGGAAATTTCAAAATTGGAGCAGAAGTTAGCTTTTCTTTTAGAGTTTGGAATGCTCTTTCTTGACGGAAGGTCCAAACAAAAGGAGCATCTTTCTTAAGCAACTCAGTTAGAGGAGCAGCTATGGAAGAAAAATTGGCAATGAAAGCTCTATAAAAACCTGCTAAGCCCACAAAGGATCTTACGGCATCAGCAGTTTTGGGAGTTGGAAAATTTAGTACTGCAGTTACTTTACTTTGGTCAGTCGTAACCCCTCTAGGAGTGACTACGTGACCAAGAAACTTAATTTCTGATCTGAAGAATTGACATTTTGACAGTTTGATCTTTAAATTGGCTTCTTCAAGCTTACCAAGTACTACATCAAGTCTTTTCAAGTGTGTATCCACGTCTTTAGACATGACGATTACGTCATCTAAGTACACCATAAGTGCATTACCTATGAGACCTCTAAAGATATTAGTCATGAGCCTTGAGAACGTGATAGGGGAAGATCGTAATCCAAATGCCATACGGAGGAAGTGATAATGACCTGTAGGAGTGGAGAATGCAGTTAGTTCTTGGCTGTCCTCGTGAAGAGGGACTTGCCAAAACCCTTGTAACAAATCTAGGGTTGAAAAGACTTTGTTATCTCCAATATTACGTAAAAGATCACCCAGTACAGGGAGTGGAAAGCGATCTGGAATGGTTTTTGCGTTTAACTTCCTAAAGTCAATTACTGGACGCCAAGTACCATCCTTCTTAGGTACTAGTATCAAGGGTGCATTCCAAGGTGAATTGCTAGGTGCAATAACTCCATCATCAAGCATTTGATTGATCAATTCTTCTGCGACAGCAACTTGTGAATGAGGCATTCTGTACGCAGGTATGTAGATAGGTCTAGTACCAGGTTCAAGTGGAATACGATGGGACAATAAGTTCGTTATACCCATCTTCTCACCTGGTAAGGCAATGGCTTTACGACGTTTGTTCAACAGAGTCAACAAACGCTTGACTTCATCTGGGAAGTCAGTGGGAGCTAAGTCTTTCTCCTCTACTGGTGGAACAGATTGATCCAGTGAGTGGATGAGGTCTCCCCGGCAGAAATAGCACCGACCCACTGGTCAGGTGACAACTCATCCTCTACCTGAACAGGGTAAGGATAGTGAACAAGGTCAACAAGATTGGTATTTGCTCTAAGGCGAACACTGTGACCAGAAGTGTTGGCCAGGTAGAAATGGATCTTACTATCTCTTACAACATGTAAGGATGGTTCAACAAATAGACCTTTTACTTTGCAGGAATCACTGTCAACTAGGACGTTATCACCATCTGGAACACTAGGGACAACTACAGACACTCTAGTGAGAGCACTAGCCGCAACAGAAACGTCTTTCTGCAGACGGCATGTGACGTCAACAAGAGATGGCATTACTAGTTGCAAGTAATTGTTTTCCGACAAGGCGTCCCCTGTGGAGAAACTACTACTCGAACTAGCAGGCATTGCAGGGATAGGTTGAGCACTCAAGGCAATCTGAGCGTCCTCGGACACTTGAGGCATCGGACTATCCTGCAATTCTGAAGGTATAGGTGGAACACTGATGGGAGTGACAGAATTACCAGTGCCTGACCGCTTGGGTACGCTACTGGAGAATGCATTAGCTTGTAAGGACTTAATCCGTACATCATACTCTGCAGCAGTATAACAGATTTCTGATCCAAGCTGGTAACCCCAGAATGGAACGATCAAGTCGTCAATTTGTGCATGCCATCGATAAGGGTCGAGCACAATGCGTAAGTCTCGCATGGAAGCAAATCCCAGTAGAAGGTCACCAGGGAAAGTAATCTGATCGACAACAAGGAAGGAAACAGTGAAGTCTCTACCTTGGATAGAAAAGGTTAGGGCAGTCGTACCTCGGACACGCAGGTGAGAACCAGATACTCCACTAAGGGAGGACACAGGAGTCGGTTCTACGAGAAGGACATGTCGTAACTTCTTATCTTTAAACAAACTAGACCTAATAATATTGATTTGCGCACCAGAGTCCATGAACAATTGAACGGGCGCATTATAAACAGATGCTTGCACTATAGGGCCTATGGTTGCATTGGAAGTTATGTGCAAACAAAAAGGTGGATTTTCATCAGAAAAGACTTGTTCTACTCCATCCCCAAAATCATCTATGTCAGAAACATGTGAAGCAACATCATCAGCAGGGTTGTCATGCTCGAGACTGCTTAAGGCTTCAAAGGAGTTGTGAACGGGGATGGTGTACTCATTATCACCTACTGTCACCATGGGGCGGTTTGACTGGGGCGCTCGAATTCCCCCGACTGGGAAGAACGAGCCTGGTTCTGGTTAGTTTGAGAATTGAATGAATGAGCCTGGTTCTGGTTATTTTGAAAACCACGAGATCTGTTTCCTCGACGGGTTCTGCGGTTGGAACGACCACGGAAAGATCTAGAGTACTGAAGGTTATAGAGAGCATTACACTCAGATGTGTCATGTCCATGTATTCTATGATAAGTACAGTAAGGAAGATCTGAGTACTCATCATCAGTACGACGTCTCTTAGGATAACTATCAGGACAATTAATTGCAATATGTCCACGGAAACCACAGTTGTAACAATTCCGCCGACTATGGTTACTGAATGTACTATGAATACTACGAGGTGTATAACGACTCTGTACACTGGTTCTTGGTGATCTCTGAGATGATTGACGACTACGATTTGTCTCTGTGGCGCAAACAAGAGGTGGTGCAGACTGAGGCATATGTGTGACATTACTTTTAATACAAGGGAAAGTACCCTGGGGGCACAAGGAACGTACATGATTTAAGGCTGTAAGAGGTTCCATCGTTACAGTTGGAGGATCAGCCTCATAAGCACACACAGAAGCAGGTGGCATTAGTTCTTTAATTGCTCCAAAAGCTGCTATTTTAGCAATTGATTCTGTAAATGGTTTAGCCTCTTCAGAGAGAAAAGATGATGATTGGACAGCATTGATAAATGATGATAAAAGTTTATCTAATCTAACAGCAAATGCACTCAACGATTCAGTACTCATGGGTGTAGCATTCACTAGTTCCCTAAGAACGACATATGGATCAGCTGTTTTTACTGGGACAAGGAAAGAACGAATCAGTTCCTCATATTGTGACCACCTAGTAAGATTCCTGAAGTCTCGCATATCAAGGAGATCAACAACGTGAACAGCAGCAGGAGATCGATAAAGAGCTTCTTTAGCAAGTCTGATAAGGCTTTCCTCTGAAGGAGGACCTTCAGCTAGGGCACTAGCACGAGAACGAATGGCTGCAAACCATGCTTCAAGACTATGTACATGGCCATTGAATAAAGGTAACGCATCAAGGGAATCACGAGTATAACTATAATATCTCGGTGTCTGAGTCGGTCTGTCAGTCGGTAAGGAACTGTGAGGACTGATGACAGGACCAGCAGTAGTAGCCTGAGAGGTCTGAGTGTCGACATTCACTAAAGTATCACTTGACGGTATGTGAGACATAATGGCAAAGTAACACGAGAACAAATAAAGCAAAAATAATGAACAATAAAAATGATATAAAATTCTAGAATTGAAATGAAAAGATATACAACTAATTCTGCAGAATAATTTCTAAATACACTGCAAGAAGAAAGAAAACTCAATTTAAAGGACTATTGACAAAAATAAAAAATTTACATTGAAATATACAAGTAAAAATATTACTGGAGACTGAATTAAATTCAAAATGAGCTGTCATTACTCTTGCTAATAAAAAATTAATTAATTAAATTATTTAAATCAATGTGAAAGTATCAAATAAAATTATTAAATTGTTAACTGGGAAATTTTAAGTATTTTCTAAGAATGCATACACAAAATTAAAATATAGTTCACAAAATATCAATAAAAGAAAATAATTCACTGCAGAACAAGTTCAAAAAAATAATTCACTTCAGAACAAGTGCAACAAAATAAAGTATAGAAACAATTACTGCAGTAATAAAGTGTCACTGGGAAAACTCAGGTAAAATAATGAATTAAAATATGAAGATCAAAAAAAAAAAAATAAACTGATTGAACACTTTAACTCTTAATTGTAAATTAGACAAAACAATTTACTCAAACAGAGTAAGAAAACACTTTACGTTAAAAGTAATTGAAATTGCATCAAGAGTGAATTTGTTCAAGAATATAAAAATATGAAAAAATTAAAACACAGGTACAAAACAGGGAATATGACACTTACAGTGACGGAGCACCCAACAGTATGAATTTATTCTTACAACAAATTCCTGCTGTGACTGATACAACAAAAATCTTGCTGTGACTGATACGACAAAAATTTTGCTGGCAAAAATAATGGTACACAGTCTGCGAAAAATTAGAGGAATGAGACACTGTTGGCATACGAAAAAAATGACACACATAGAAATAAATGGAAAATTTGGTATACTGGGGTGAATAGCACTGCATGAAATACAATGACAATACAATAAAAAAAAATGAATCACTTCACACAGAGTGACTGACTGGTACACGACACAATAATACTTACTACAGACAGGAGTAGCATAAGAAAAAACACAGAAAAAAAAATATAAGATAATTAAAAACACTGAAAAAATATTTTAAAAAAAATTAACGAGTCAAAGAAAAAACTGAAAACACAAGGTTTAGAGTACACAAACAATTTACCATAAATGTCTCACACACGCAAATGTCTTTAAATGCAAGAAGAATATCTCAAGAAAATTATCACTGAAGTCGGGAGTAGGAGACGGACGGTGAGTACTGGTGGTGAGGCGAAGATATTGTCCTGTGGGCGGGCGGTGCTTCCTCTTCCACTCGCACTGTTGTCGTGAAGAATGTGCTTTCTAGGCGAACTCACATAACTGGCTTTATCTCGTTGGCACCAGCTACAATCTCTTGACCAATTATGTGAGCCAAAACAGTACTAGGACCCGGTACAAGGGTGCAAACAACCACAGGTAGGTTGGTAGTGGTGGTGGTGGATGCGTCTGCCGCGCACCCCGGGTGGTGGGAGAGAGTGGGGGGAAGAGTGGTGGGGGGGGACGGGGAGGCTGCCGCGCGCCCCACTCACCCACAGATGGTTTAACCCACTCTATGCCACAGGAATGGTGAAAACCACTCTTAGCATCCAACAGGAAGCACAAAGCGATATAAACAATACCTCAGAGGAGCTTGGCTTACTTCTTACTGCGTGGCTTACTTCCCTCTCTCAGCTGGGTTAGAAGCTGGGTTGGCTGACTGGCTTACCCCACGAGAATGGATGACTGGAAGACGTGTAACGATGCACAAAGCACGGAGGAGCAGTTGGATGACAGGAGACAGGCTGGATGACAGGCTGACTGGCGTTCACTTCCACAGTCTGGCTTACTGACTGGCTTAATTGCAAAATCCGGGTCAACCCCTCGGAGATTGAAGCAATTAGCACACTAACTAAGCCAGGAAGCTTGAAACGGCTGCAACAGGCTTGCAGGCTGAAGCTGTGAGGGGAGTCAGGCTTGGCTGGTGGTGCCGGAGGGTAGAGCTGGTGGCTGGAGATTCACCTCTGACCCTGGCGCTACTCACACAAACAACCTTCTAACGCCTTGAATTACCCTTAAAAACGTAAATCCACGCTCCACACCGCTGCACACCATTTATCATGTGGGAGTTCGTATACGTGGATTAGGGTAGAAATACTCACGTAGGCTGTTTTACGTATATTGCTGTTATGTGGACAGAGCTCTTGCCAGCCGTACCTATCTCCTTGCTCACTCGTGTAAAACTGACTAGCCGGCTGCAGTACCCTATGTGAGGGGGCCTTATACTGCTGAGGTCAGCACAATATGAATTCAGATAGTGACTCAGGCAGAGACGGTTGATCGTTGAGTCAACGGTACAATAGTTACGGTAACTGGTTACTACTACTGAGACTGGTAACTGGTTACTACTACTGAGACTGGTAACTGGTTACTACTACTGAGACCCATTGGTTCTAATTCTCCTTGACGAAGCTGTGTTAGTTACTGATACGGTTTAAGCTGGTTTAAGGAGTATGATCACTTCCCCGTCGCCTTGTCCTATATTCCCACCTGGTTTGATAAACACACTTCTGGTATAAACCATGGTAATAGCAAACACTAGGACAATTATTTTAGTATTAGGTTAAATGGACACATGTCCAACTAATGAGACATTTCATTGGGTCAACGTTTCGCTCTCCTGGAGCTTTCTCAAGCCGTTATTAATACACGTTTATCCTAAATTCCTAGTGTTTGCTCACGTGTCTTTCTAAACTAAACACGGCTCTAAACATGAAGACAAATGTGGCAAATCCTACAAAGCCGACGAAGGGATATAAATGTAGAGAGGAACTTTACTGAGACGTTTCGCCCGTGAATCAGGATCCTTCAATCAATACACAGTTTTTAGATTTTGCGGCCGAAGAGGCTAGTTCATTGTGCACCCCATATCCATCCTGTGGACGATAGCGTCAGAGCATATGGATACACAAAAGGCCCGGGAACTTGGCCCCAAAAGGTTAACAGGAGTACGTCTGCAATAGTAATAATAATAATAGTAATAATAATAATAATAATAATAATAATAATAATAATAATAATAATAATAATAATAATAATAATAATAATAATAATAATAATAATAATAATAATTATAACAATCTCTAAAAGCACATGTACAAGGTATACAGGCTTAGCTGACACCAATGGCATACTACTATATAGAAAGCCCCTTGTTAGGCAGAGCATTTCGGTCATTTTGATAAGGACCTGCCTTGTATGGGCCAGTAGACCTTCTGCAGCGTTTCTCCATTCTTATGTTCTTAATTAGGTCAATTTTGTCCCAGGATGTGACCCACACGAGTTGACTAACACCCATTTCACTGCTAGGTGAACAGGGACAGTAGGTGTCTAGGTTTTCACCCTTTCCGGGGATCGAACCACGGACATCACTGTGTAAGGTGAGTGCGCTACCAATCGAGCTACGGGACTCCTGAAATAAATTATTGCCAACAGTTAAGCCAGAAATTTCTTCTTCAAGAATTGCCTTTGCAAGAGGTTTAAGGAAGGGATTACTTTTGGTGAGCATCTTGGAGAGGCTTTCAGAGATGTGACTGAAAATTGACACAACCTCCATGGAGGGGTGATACGCTTTTGTTATCTACTGAGGTACAGTTCGTGTAGGTTATAAAATTTAATATAAATGCATGTTTTCACAAATAAAGTTGCACTCCTTATGCCTTTTTATGCCTCTAAACTTGTCTTACTTTTTATCTGAATGAATTTGTCTGCAGTAGTATATATCTTGAGAGACTTACACTTTTCGATGTATATACACATCTAAGAGTCTCAACTCCGCATATATTCTCGCTGTATATATATTCATATCTCACTGTATATATATTCCCTGAGAGACTCCCACCTCTCATTGTACTTCCTCTGAGAAATTTACTTATTCGTATATATACCCCTAAGATATTCTTAGATCTCTAAACATGTATAGATCCCAGAGAAAATAGCGCTTCTCGGTATATATACATCGGAGAGTTTCACACTTATCGCGTATCTCCCAAGTTACATCCCCGAGATGTTCGGAAATAATTTTTCAGAATTAGGGTAAGAAACAAGTGGAATAAGAGCGGACTTTTTTATTTAGCACAACTGGAAATATCAGCAATGTGCTGTAACCACATTCTATATGTTAGTTAAATTGTGAAAACTGAAGCAAGCTATGTGTCTATGTTATATTCCGTCACACGGAGTGTGACAGACAGAGATTAATACTTATACATAGACGAAGTTAAACATAAAAAGCTTAGGAAAGGTCCGTTGGTTGAAGAGACGTAAAGAAAAGCACGCACTCATTGTCCCTAATACATAGGTATTTTTCTGACTGTGGCGTCTTTGGTATATATGTCACTGCTCACCCGGTACCCTAAGGGGTGTCCGAGGACCCTCCTGCTGAAGCACAACTGACTCAAACAGGGAAAACATAGGGAAGGATTACGCAAATAACTTCAGCCTTGCTGCAGCTGAAACCCGTATGGCGGGGTGTGTGTATATATGTTGTGGAGAAGTCACGGGAGCACACAACAAGCACAGCTGCCTCAGAGCCACTCCAATATGAAGTCTGTAAGTAAATAAGAGTTTCTGTGGTTGCTACTTAAAGGAATACTGTGCAAGAAATGTGCGCGAGTTGTAACAACTATTTTATGTCGGTCTGTACAAATGAAGACGAAAACCTCATCCATGTTTTAATTATTTTAGTGAATTCGAGGAAAATAAATCACGTAATATCAGAGTTATTAAACAAGTAGAAGACTAAAAGTAAAATAATTTCCCTGGCCATGACGAACTGTTTTCACTTGAGTTCAAATATAAAAAAGTCTGAACTTATCGAACACCTAATTAGTCTTTTCAATAACTAAAAATAAATAGCGTTTTTGATGAGTAGGAGACAGCTGAAGTGATTCCAATTTACAGAACGGGAGATTGGTCCCTACTACGAAATTATCACCCGGTCAACTTTACCTCATTATTAGACCATTCATTAGAATCGATACAATTACATACAATTAGAACCCACCTTGTGAACATAACAGTAATAATGAGTTAGAACACGAACTCAATAGTGCAAAATTGCTTAACAAATTTACTGACTTTTTACTGAGATAAAGAATACGGTGTTTACCTAGATTTCAGTAAGACTTTAAATAGTCTCACGCAGAAGACTGCTGAAGAAAAGAGCAGAATCAGGTACCAGGTACTAAGAAGGATCAAGGCGTGGCTAACAAATAGGCAGCAGAGAGCAGTTTTAGGAAATATTTTCATGTCAATAGAGATACATGGGAAAAGCATAACATACAGAAAGGACTAGGAAAAGTTAGGTGTGGCGATTAGGTGCAGAAGTTGGAGAAAGATTCAATTACACGGTTGGCCACTACGATATATATATATTCTTTGCCGAACAATAGTATTGCCAGAGTTTTGGCTAATTGCAGACTTCTTTTGTTATAAACAATAGCATTAGAAGCGTCTTTGTGGACAATTTTTAAACACTTTCAGCCAATGTCTATTAACATATTTATTACTGAACTATATATGTGGTCGTTTACTTGCATTAACAGGCAGTTGCTCCGACATAAATTTAATCACAACTTCTGCAGGGAAAAACAATAATTAATGTTAATACCAACAATATAAAGAATAAGACACACGTGCAACACCTGGGTGTCTTTATTTGAAGACGTTTCTCCATGCGGCTTTTTCAGTTATATATAAAGACGATACATAAAGACAGAATATTAGATAGTAAGTCATTCAGCCTCGCAGACATATAGAAAGAGACAGGAACTAATTACCTCATCTTCATCTGTCTTCGCATATCGTCTCGGTAATGAATTAAAAGAAGCAGGTGTTTAATTCCTCTTCAACAAAGAATGTCATACTTTATTAAGACTGATGGATTGAACACATGACTCCAGACTGAGGGAATGATTGATTACCTTACACTCCACATTTTCCACCGTTCTTTTCTGTATTGGACCGAAGAAGGCATTGGCTGGCAAAACGTTTCCAGATTAAAGATACGCAAATGTTGATAAGTAAGGCACATACATATGCAACAGTTAAGTAACTTTACTACGAAACGTTTTGCCTATACTCTAGGCTTCTTCAGTCGAATACAGAGGATGCAGCAGAAGCAGTAGAAACGTAAAGACGATGCAATCACTCCATTACCGTCGAAGGCGTAATGTTGGACTCATTACATTGTTATTACATCTCTGCTACTTCTGCTGCCTCCTCTATTCCACTGAAGAAGACTACTCTATAGGCGAAACCCTTCGGAATAAAAATACCTAACTGTTGCACATGTGTCATACTTATCAACTTGTCAGTATTGTGTACCATCATAACGTTCATTCCCACATGTTACTTAAGTGTCTCATTTATTAAAGAATTTCACTTCTCTCAGCACTTCTCTCCATTTTGAAGAGTGTTGAGTTCCCCAGGAACAGCTGAAGTGATGACTGATACTTTGATGCTGGATTTTAACAATTAGCATTGATAAAATGGTCAGTGAATTAATAATAATAGCAACATTTTTACTATTTTCTTTCTTTGCTGAAATTCTGTATAACTAAACTGTTCGAGCTCTTTGTAAATTGTAAACTCAGCTTTCCATCTCTCTCTCTCTCTCTCTCTCTCTCTCTCTCTCTCTCTCTCTCTCTCTCTCTCTCTCTCTCTTTGTCTCTCTCTCGCTTTCTCTTTCCCTCTCCTTCCAACAGTAGTAGCTGTGGAATCTCTTGCACAACAGATGTCTTCAAGTCTTTTTATATTTCTGTTGTCCATGTACAAGACAGGCGAGAGAGAGAGAGAGAGCGAGAGAGAGAGAGAGCGAGAGAGAGAGAGAGAGCGAGAGAGAGAGAGAGCGAGAGAGAGAGCGAGAGAGAGAGAGAGAGAGAGAGAGAGAGAGAGAGAGAGAGAGAGAGAGAGAGAGAGAGAGAGAGAGAGAGAGAGAGAGAGAGAGAGAGAGAGAGATAAAAGGCTTGTGAAATAGAGGAGACATTTTTATCAAGGTATATCAGTGTTAAGACAGTGTTGTTGTTATTGTTCTTGCAGACGTTGCTGTTCGTGGTGTTACTGCTGGCTATGTCTGCCGCCCTCGCAGGTCCAGCGCCTGGCTTCGGCAAGAAGGGTGGTGGCTTTGGTAAATCTGGTGGCTTTGGTGGTTTTGGTGGTTCTGGTGGCTTTGGCGGCCTTGGTGGCTTTGGCAACAAAGGCGGCGGTGTCTTCCCAGGCAATGGCTTCTTGGGTCCTCCTCCCGTCCAGCCGATCTACCAGGGAAGTCCATGCAGCGGCTTTGGGCGATAGACTGCTCCTTGAGTATTATGTAAAAATTACAAAACTATCTTTCCACAATAAAATATCATCACATTAGTTACATCTGTATTCCCTTGCCTAACAACATTTAACTAACCATCAAAAAAAGCATTTTCCCAGAGTGTGACTCTCACAAGACAAATAAAGGACAACAAGACCGAGGTTACCAAACAATGTCATCCACTCCAATCAAATGAACTGTTACCAGTACTGCGTCATCAACAGACTAACTACAATGCCAGGCATACTTGCCCTCTTAACAATGTGATTCACCTGTTTCCCTTCCCCCTCGAAAACAAACAACTCTTCACCCCTGCCAATCAAACTTCGTTATTTGTATATTGTGAAAACTTTCTATATACACAATGTTCCTTCCTGTACATACCATGTTTGTATTGAATTATCGTGGCAACAATAAACATTTACAGCTTTTCAGAAGTGTGTAATTTTCCTGCTTCAGGAAAAGAATAATCTTTAATCTTTAAATTGTATAGAACAACTCAGAAAATTGATCGTAAATATACATTGTTTGTATGATAGAAGAATGTATTTCATATTTACTAAGAGGATTTCCTTCCTGTTGATATAATACAATGGAACTTTAAAATATTATAAATTTCATGATCAACCAGGCTGTGATGGATATGTGGGGCTACTGGCCACAACGGCAACAGCCTGGTTGACCAGGCAAGCACCAGACGAGCCTGGTCCATGGCCAGGCTCCGGGAGTAGAAAAATACCAAAGACAGTGAAATAGGTTTAAGACACAATGAAACAGGCTTAAGACACATTGTTTCAGACTATGAAACAGAATTCTTCTCCAGATTGAGGGACTGACAACCTCAAATCTAAATCTCCAAGGGTGATGGACTGATTACATCTCTACTGCTCCTGCCTACTTTCTGTACTAAAGAAGGACTGAAGAAGCCTACTGTGTAGGCGAAACGTTTCGGAATAAAGATTCCTAAATGTTGCCTATCTGTCTTACTAACCAGAATAGAATCAGAATAGAACAGAATAATTGATGTTAAACGCTAAACCCGTGTGGGTCATTCAGCGCAAGTCATAGAAGAGGTTTGACCCTCCATCTTCTGAATGCCAGATAGACGCGCCTCCTATTTGTACTCATCTAATTGTACTTAAGACATTAAAGATTATCACATGTGTTGAGACCTCTCATCTATCTGGCATCCTTAGCATCCTAATAAAATAAATCCTAATAAAATATATCCTAATAAAACGTTTCCCAACAAAAAATTGCTGAAGTTGCAAATTTGCTGAAGTTGCAAATGAGTATTTGTTATTCCTGCAGCTCAGTTTCATCCTGACCCTCTATAGGACGCTTGTAAATTAGTTAAGTTTAATTTTTATGACAACTTATTTGGGTTCTTGAGTTAATGCTAACGTCTTCCGGTTATGGTTGACGATGACTTGATTGTACCTGTTTCGAATATTAATTGTCAAGGGTTCGATTCTTCTTGAAGAAGCTATGCTAGTTTCCAACACTGTATAAACTAGCTTCAGAGAGCATGATCACATCCTATTAGCCTGTTCTATCTATCCATCTGGTCTGTAAATATGCTTATAAACACGTTAGATGTACCTCCCGTGTCAATCTGTCTACAGTGGTATATATTCTGAGAGAAACCACGGTACGGGTGGGATTAGAACCCATGGCGAGTGAGTCGTAAAACTCCAGGCCAGTGCGTAAACCACTGGGCAATCGTGTTATTACGGTTTCTTGAGTCATATTCTGAAAGATTCACATCTGTGTATAAATTCACCTGAGGGAATCGTATCTCTCAGTACATATATTCCCTGAGAATTTCATATCTCTTGGTGTATATACCATTGAATGACTAATATCTTGTAAATATACCTCTTGAGAATCTCACACTTCTCGGGATAAATACCCTCGAGGGAGATTTACACGACTCGTTTGTTTCTCGACTAATAGCGCAGAGATGTTAAGAAAAACTTCTTCAGTTTTATTATGGTAAACAAGTGGAAAGAGATGGATGGAGGTAGACTTCATACACAGTTTCAAGAGCAGGAGTGACGGAGTCTAGAAGGCCAGGAACCAGTTAATGCCGGCCAATTTTGGAACCTGCGAGGAGGGGGCCAGGAGATGAGGATCGACCACTGCAAACACAACTCGGTGAGTACACACACACACACACACACACACACACACACACACACACACACACACACACACACACAACCAAGTGTGCTAGGGGATGGAAGAAGTATAGAAGGCAAAGAACCCAGGAAAATAAGGAGAGCAGTCGTAGAGCCAGAAATAAATATGCACAGGTAAGAAGGGAGGCCCAACGACAATACGAAAATGACATAACAGCGAAAGCCAAATCTGACCCGAAGCTGTTGTACAGCCACATCAGGAGGAAAACAACAGTCAAGGACCAGGTAATCAGGATAAGGAAGGAAGGAAGGAGGAGAGATCGCAAGAAACGACCGAGAAGTATGTGAAGAACTCAACATGAAATTCAAAGAAGTGTTCATAGAGGAGACAGAAGGGACTCCAACAAGAGGGAGAGGTGGGGTACACCACCAAGTGTTGGACACAATACATACAACCGAGGAAGGAGTGATGAGGCTGCTGAGCGAGCTAGACACTTCAAAGGCAATGGGGCCGGATAACATCTCTCCATGGGTCCTGAGAGAGGGTGCAGAAGCGCTATGTGTACCACTAACAACAATATTCAACACATCTATCTAAACAGGGAGACAACCTGAGGTATGGAAGACAGCAAATGTAGTCCCAATTTTTAAAAAAAGAAGACAGGCAAGAAGCACTAAACTATTGACCAGTGTTACTGACATGTATAGTATGCAAAGTCACGGAGAAGATTATCAGGAGAAGAGTGGTGGAACGCCTAGAAAGAAATGAACTTATCAACAACAGCCAACACGGTATCATGGACGGGAATTCCTGTGTCAAAAACCTACTGGAGTTCTATGACAGGTTTACAGCAGTAAGACAAGAGAGAGAGGGGTGGGGAGATTGCATTTTCTTGGACTGTAAGAAGGCGTTTGACACAGTTCCAAACAAGAGATTAGTGCAAAAGCTGGAAGACCAGGCAGGGATAACAGGGAAGGCACTACAATGGAACAGGGAATACCTGTCAGGAAGACAGCAAGGAGTCATGGTACAAGGCGAGGTGTCAGAGTGGACGCCTGTGACGAGTGGGGCTCCACAGGGGTCAGTCCTAGGACCGGTGCTGTTTCTGGTATTTGTGAACGACGAAGGGCTCATGCGAGCAGGGCAAAGCTACTGATCATGGGTGACTTCAATCAGATGGAAATCGATTGGGAGAACTTGGAGCCACATGAGGGCCAAGAAACGTGGAGGGCTAAGATGATGGAGGTGGTACTGGAAAACCTCATGTACCAACACATAAAGGACACTACCAGAGAGAGAGGAGAGGATGAACCAGCGAGACTGGACCTAGTATTCACCTTGAGTAGTGCAGATATTGAGGAAATCACTTATGAAAGACCCCTTGGGGTCACTTATCATGTGGTTCTGAGCTTCGAATACATAGTAGAGTTACAAGTGGAGAGGGAAGCAGGAAGGGCAGGACGAATGAAGCCAAACTACAAGAGAGGGGACTACACAGGCATGGAGAATTTCCTGCACAGGGTTCAGTAGGACAGAGAACTGGCAGGGAAGTCAATAAACGAGATGATGGAATATGTGACAACAATATGCAAGGAAGCTAAGAAGAGGTTTGTACCCAAGGGTAACAGGAATAATGAAAAAGCCAGGATGAGCCCATGGTTCACCCAAAGGTGCAGGGAGGCCAAAATCAAGTGTGCTAGAAAATGGAAGAAGCACAGAAGGCGAAGGACCCAGGAGAATAAGAACAGCAGTCATAGAGCCAGAAATGAATATGCACAGGTAAGAGCGGAGGCTCAGAGACAATACAAGAATGACATAGCAGCAAAAGTCAAATCTGAGCCAAAGCTGTTGTACAGCCACATCAGGAGGAAAACAACAGTCAAGGATCAGGTAATCGAGTTGTGGAAAGGAGGGAAGGTCACAAGAAATGTGAGGAGCTCAACATGAGATTCAAAGAAGTGTTCACAGAGGAAACAGAAGGGCCTCCACAAAGACGGAGAGGTGGGGTACACCATCAAGTGTTGGACACAATACATGCAACTGAAGAAGAAGTGAAGTGGCTGCTAAGTGAGCTAGATACCTCAAAGGCGATGGGGCCCGATACATCTCTCCATGGTTACTGAGAGAGGGAGCAGAGGCACTATATATAACACTAACAACAATCTTTAACACATCTATCGAAACAGGACGACTACCTGAAGTATGGAAGACAGCACATGTAGTCCCAATTTTTAAAAAAATGAGACAGACATGACGAACTAAACTACAGACCAGTGTCACTGACGTGTATAGTATGCAAAGTCATGGAGAAGATTGTCAGGAGAAGAGTGGTGGAACACCTAGAAAGGAGCTTATCAACGACAGCCAGCACGGTTTCAGGGACGGGAAATCCTGTGTCAAAAACCTACTGGAGTTCTATAACAAGGTGACAGCAGTAAGACAAGAGAGAGAGAGGTGGGGAGATTGCATTTTCTTGGACTGTAAGGCGTTTGACACAGTTCCACACAAGAGATTAGTACAAAAGCTGGAGAACCAGGCAGGGATAACAAGGAAGGCACTACAATGGATCAGGGAATACCTGTCAGGAAGACAACAGCGAGTCATGGTACGTGGCGAGGTGTCATAGTGGGCGTCTGTAACGAGCGGGGTGCCACAAGGGTCAGTCCGAGGAACGGTGCTGTTTCTGGTATTTGTGAACGACGTGAGAGAAGGAATAGACTCTGAAGTGTCTCTGTTTGCAGATGACGTGAAGTTGATGAGAAGAATTCAATCGGACGAGGATCAAGCAGAACTACAAAGGTACCTGAACAGGCTGCAGGCCTGGTCCTGGAGTTCAACCCCACCAAGTGTAAAGTTATGATGATTGGGGAAGGCAAAGAAGACCACAGACGGAGTACAGTCTAGGGGGCCAGAGACTATAAACCTCACTCAAGGAAAAGGATTTTGGGGTGAGTATAACACTGGGAACATCTCCTGAGGCGTACATCAACCAAATAACTACTGCAGCATACTGGCGCCTGACAAACCTAAGAACAGCATTCCGACATCTTAATAAGGAATCATTCAGGACCCTGTACACTGTGTATGCAGAGCCAGTCTGGAACCCACACCTAACCAAGCATGTAAGGAAACTGTAGAAAGTGCAAAGGTTTGCAACAAAACTAGTCCCGGAGCTAAGGGTATGTCCTACGAGGAGAGGTTAAGGGAAATCAACCTGACGACACTGGAAGACAGGAAAGATAGGGGGATATGATAACGACATATAAAATATTGAGAGGAATCGACAAGGTGGACAAAAACAGGATGTTCCAGAGATGGGACACAGCAACAAGAGGTCACAGTTGGAAGTTGAAGACTCAGATGAATCATAGGGATGTTAGGAAGTATTTCTTCAGCCTTAGAGTTGTCAGGAAGTTCAATAGTCTGGGAAGTGATGTAGTGGAGGCAGGATCCCTACATAGTTTTAAGAAGAGGTATGATATAAAGCTCATGGGGTGGAAAGAGTGACCGAGTAGGGGCCAGTAAAGAGGCGGGGCCAGGAGCTATGAATCGACTCCTGCAACCACAACTAGGTGAGTACACATACCTACAGATCCACATACCTGTGGGTACAAGGATAGACTATTTGGTATGTGAACTACAGGACGGAAAGAACGTAGGTGGAAGCTGAAAACACAGATGAGCCAATGAGATTCTTCAGTCTTGGGATGATTAACAAGTAGATTGAGCTGAATCGGGTGGTGATTAAAGCAAACTGCATACGTAAGTTCAATAACAGGTATGAAAGATCTCCAGAGGCTAGAAACCAGAAATTGGTGGCCATTTTTCGAACTACAGGAAGGGGCCAGGAGCTGAGTCTAGACATATACAAATGCAAGTGGGTATACAAAAACAGCTCTACGTAATTATTACAAATTTTCTGCCCACCTCTGTAGAGATCACTTCCCTTTAGCATTAATCAAGGTTGAAAATCAGTCAACAAATACGTGGACAGTGAATCACAATTAGTATCATGAAGACTGTTACCACTGATTATATGATGTGGGACAATTAAAATAAGAGAGAAAACCAGACAGACATAGACAGAAACAGACGGACAGACAAGTACTTACACGGACCGAGAGATTAGTTATATGAACTTAAACCTGACAAAGTTCACTTCGATGAGGAGTTTAGAAAAAGCCCATGTACTTCTTGTTCTCAAAGATTTTTGACGTTTACTTGCTATATAAAAATCTTTCTCCCGTTGGTTGGTCCTCAGTATCAACGTCACAGTTCACCTTCCACATGAAGACATGTCCCTCTACCCTTATATTCATCTACAGTCTTCCTGACACACAACTGGTTCACACAGGGTAAGTACCCGGATGGGTTGCGCATTTAACCTAACCTTGAGATGTCTGGGACCCGGTTGGTAGTGGGTATATATATACCCACTGAGGACTACTCCCAGGACCACACCACAGGCACAACTGCCTCAGATCCACTCCAAAATGAAGTTTGTGAGTAAGAACCAGTGTCTAGGGTTTCCAGTGAAGTTGATAATGAAAATTAATGTAAAGGATTTGTAACTATCATTCCACGTTGGTCTTTTCACAAGAAGATAAAAGTGACAACCACATAATTAGCTTTTTATAGAGAGAAAAAAAAACATATCACGGGCGGGGTTAGAACCCGCGATCAGAGTCTCAAAGCTCCAGTGAACTTGGGGAAAGCGAATTAAGTAATATCGGTTACTAGAGACTTGGTTATTTAACAAACAGACGGATTAAAGTACAATAAGTTTCCGCGTCCCGACGAATTGTTAAGGGTTCTAAAAGAATTTAAGGTGCAAGGTAGTCTTTTAAATATATCATCTCAAACGACTATCCGTCTTTCCTTCCTGATGATATGTGGAAGATTTCTAATGTGATTCTTATCTAAAAAACGGGAGATAAGTCCCGACCAACGCATTGCCTCCTAGGCAGATTGACGTCAATAACTGACAAATTATTCGAACCGATAATAACAGAAATAACTGGTTCTCTGCTACCGGTGGGGAGCAGAGAACCATTTTAACGCAACGTTTCACCCAAGACTAGACTTTATGAAGTATACAAAAAAAGCAAAGGAGCACCGTCAGGTTAAACTTGGAGGTCAGGTCACTGCCAAATCAAGTGTGAGGTCAGTTGTTGGAGAGAATAAGCTATTGGGGTAAAGTGACAAGTTGATTATGTTTAATGAATGATGGACATTGTGGGTAAAAGTTCCGGCCAACATGTACAAATATCATCACATTAGTTGCTTAATGGTTTCCAGGAAGTGGATCGCTGCTTCATCCCGAATTCTGCATTTGGCCTTGTTGTTGTTGTGCTGGAACAGTTGTGCTCTTCACCAGTCCTTGGTGAGAGAAGGAAGTGTGCGATGGACTACGCAAGCGTTGTTACTTTTATCCATCCTTCAGGCATATTAATACTCCTGAAGGCGTGCCTGAATGCCTCTTCCGGTATTCTAAAGGCCGAACTGATTGCAACCGTCACACGATATGCCGTGTGACGGCATACCAGCATAACGTGTGACGGCATACTGGCTTTCGCCATTGCCTACCCAGCGGATATGATTAGAAGCCACTTTGATGAACATAACGAGTCGCCATGAGGAAGAAATGTGTCCATATTCTTTACGAGAATCTTCCTTACGGAATGATGGTTTTATCTTGAGAATAACCAAATATATTATGTTAATAGTTCACGTTATTGTATTGCTTCACATTTATCAGCAGAGTTGTATGACCCACACGGATTTAGCACTTCTTTCTGAATATAATGATAATAATATTAATAAGATTAACAAGAACAACAATAACAACAACAACAACAACAACAATAATAATAATAATAATAATAATAATAATAATAATAATAATAATAATAATAATAATAATAATAATAATAATAATAATAATAATAATAATAATTTACATTTACGAACATTAACTTTTAATTACTCGGACAACTGAGCTAACTTGCACAGGGCCTTTAATATCCTTTGCAGTCGACCTCAAAGGCGCCATTTTTTCCCAACTTTGTATCATTCGCAAATTTTGCAATTTTAACTTGTATTCCACAAACAGAGATCAATTGTGTAAATTGTGAAAACTTTGCTAAGGAACGACTTCTGAGGAAGTTCACTTGTTACGTTCACTTAGTCATACGCTTATTGTTTTAAAGGCTCAATGTGGCTATTTTGAGAAGTATTACAGATATTACATGTTTAACGAGGAAACTTCGGATGGTGTTTCGATCAGTTTTGAACCATTATCAAGTCCTGTCCTCCCTGGACTATTATCAAGCATTCTAAGTGCAGGTTATTTGTGAATTGTTCCAGCCTCGGTAAGTCACTTTTATTCTACCAAGAAATGTATTTTTCCTCAATGTAGCGCCCATGAGCAGCGACGTATATACAGGGATGACGTATATCACAGTATATATACAGAGATGGCGTATATCACAGTACATATACACAGAGAATTTGTTTTAAATCCTGTTTTATTGATTAACGTGTTTTTGACTGGTAGCCTGTAAGCAAAATGCAGTCTTAATAATCTTAGGGTAAGGTTATTAAGACTGCATTTCAAGGTAACCGACAGACGTGTTGGTTGGTGATTAATTCGTGCTCCTCAACTCTCAGTCTTGTATCTCGTACTGTACTTCTGGATTTCACCCACCAACTATCTGTGACACGTTCTCGAGGTCTCACTGAAAATCGAGGTGAATTACATTTGTGCTGACATTTGAGCTTCGTATTTCTTAACTGAATATTTCTAGAAAAGTTGCTGTGTAAAATAATAATGTTATGATCTTTTTTTCTAATAATTTCTTTTTCATAAAGTTTATAATGCCGATAAATGTGTAAGAGAAACACTTAAGCAAGGTTAATTTTTTAATGCAAACATTTCGCCCTCCAGGGGCTTTATCAGTCCAGAACAGAAACAGAAAGTCAGGTAAAAACTGAGTAGTGTGTAGGTCAGTGGTATTGTGGGTAGGTACTGCGGGCGGCTGCTCAAAATGATTACACATTGAACCATGGTGGTATTGTTGTTGTTCATCTTCCAGACGCTGCTATTCCTGATGTTGCTGCTGGCTGTGTCAGCTGTCCTCGCAGATCCAGCGCCTGGCTTCGGCAAGAAAGGTGGTGGTTTTGGCAAGAAAGGTGGTGGCTATGCTCCTCGCCCCGTCTACCAGCCGGTCTACTACGGATATCCATGCTATGGCTATGGACGATAGACTTGTTCCGCCTACATGATTGATAAAAACTTATATTGTAATGAAAAAAAAAATACTGCTTATATTATAAATATTCAAACATGATACAAAAAAGAAAAAAAATCACCAACTCGAACTCACTGAGTAAAACCAAAATATCGTACAGCGGGAGACTACGAACTGATCAGTAATGTTCGCTATATCTGGAAGACCTTCCCCAAGCACTATTAAAAACTATTATAAAAACATTTCCCCTGTGACTTCTTCATTACTCACAGTGTAACTCTTACACGACAAATGATGTATGATAACGCCAAGAATACGAAACAATGAATGTCATTCAATCAAATGAAATTCACTGGCGCATGTGATTGTACAGGTAGAAGATTGTGTGGTATAAACCGTGATAATAGATTCCGACAGGTATTTACAAAATTTGAAAAAAACATTAGCTTTCTTGACACTCAGTCAGGCAAAGCAGCACATACCCAGCAACATAGGAATCACATGACCACATTATCTACCCGTCCTCAACCCAATATGACATTCTTCAGTCCACCACGTACCACTTACACCTCACTCCCCGCCTATATATACTGTCTTTGTAACCTCTGTATGTTACATCGATACCATGCCTAACCCTTCTAGGGTGGGGTAGGTGCCTGAGCCCGAGCCTTTAGCTCATAAGACTGTCATTCCCATTTGCCCCCTTGGGGCGGGGATGGCAGACCAGAGAGGCCTAGCTTGTGGCTAGGCCTGGGGACAGTTGGTCCCAAAGATGAGGAGGTACTTGTGCCTCCTCCCATGGGAGACTTAGGTCTCAGATACTCCCTAAAGAGGGAACCAAGGCCGGGCCACCACTTGGAAAAGGCCCGGGCCGGGAGAATACCGGCTAATCTTTAACTAACTAACTAACTAACTGTATGTTAGAAGTGATCAAGGTCCCAGGACCGAAACGTTTTCTAATAAATATGTCCTAGTATTTGTTCAAGTGTCTTTCTCAGCCATAAGATTGTGTCACCAAGAGACTGATTTCTGTCCTCATCATGTTTGCTCTCTTAACAGTGTCATTCATCTATTACATTTTTACCATTAGATGAAAACAATTAATCTTCCTGAAGTTTAAATTTATTTCATCACTGTATTCCCCGCTCTAGCCTGTACTTTATACACCACCCTGTACTTTATACATTACTCTGTACTTTATACACCACCCTGTACTTTATACATTACTCTGTACTTTATACACCACCCTGTACTTCATACACTACCCTCTACTTCATACACCACCTTGTATTTCATACACCACCTTGTATTTCATACACCACCTTGTATTTCATACACCACCTTGTAATCATACACTACCCTATACTTCATTCGCTATCCTGTACTTTATACACCAGTCTATACATCCTACACTACTCTGTACATTCTACTCTAATAGACCCCTGGCTGTCTTCAAGCAGGCACAGGACAGGCGCCTAAAATCGGTACCTTCCCAGCCGGGCTGTGGCTCGTACGTTGGATTGCCTGCAGCCAGCAGTAACAGCCTGGTTGATCAGGCCCTGTTCCACCATGAGGCCTGGTCACAGACCGGGTCGCGGGGGCGTTGACCCCCGGAACTCTCTCCAGGTAAACTTCAGGTAAACATCCTACACTACTCTGTACATCCTACACTATTCTGTACATCCTACACTACTCTGTATATCCTACACTACTCTACATCCTGCACTACTCTGTACATCCTACACTACTCTGTACATCCTACACTGCTCTACATCCTACACTACTCTGTACATCCTACACTACTCTACATCCTGCACTACTCTGTACATCCTACACTACTCTGTACATCTTACACTACTCTACATCCTGCACTACTCTGTACATCCTACACTACTCTACATCCTACACTACTCTGTACATCCTACACTACTCTGTACATCCTACACTACTCTGTACATCCTACACTACTCTACATCCTGCACTACTCTGTACATCCTACACTACTCTGTACATCTTACACTACATCCTGCACTACTCTGTACATCCTACACTACTCTACATCCTACACTACTCTGTACATCCTACACTACTCTGTACATCCTACACTACTCTGTACATCCTGCACTACTCTGTACATCCTACACTACTCTGTACATCTTACACTACTCTACATCCTGCACTACTCTGTACATCCTACACTACTCTACATCCTTCACTACTCTGTACATCCTACACTACTCTGTGCATCCTACACTACTCTGTACATCCTACACTACTCTACATCCTGCACTACTCTGTACATCCTACACTACTCTGTACATCTTACACTACTCTACATCCTGCACTACTCTGTACATCCTACACTACTCTACATTCTACACTACTCTGTACATCCTACACTACTCTGTACATCCTACACTACTCTGTACATCCTACACTACTCTACATCCTGCACTACTCTGTACATCCTACACTACTCTACATCCTGCACTACTCTGTACATCCTACACTACTCTACATCCTACACTACTCTGTACATCCTACACTACTCTGTGCATCCTACACTACTCTGTACATCCTACACTACTCTACCTCCTGCACTACTCTGTACATCCTACACTACTCTACATCCTACACTACTCTGTACATCCTACACTACTCTGTGCATCCTACACTACTCTGTACATCCTACACTACTCTACATCCTGCACTACTCTGTACATCCTACACTACTCTGTACATCTTACACTACTCTACATCCTGCACTACTCTGTACATCCTGCACTACTCTACATCCTACACTACTTTGTACATCCTACACTACTCTGTACATCCTACACTACTCTGTACATCCTACACTACTCTACATCCCGCACTACTCTGTACATCCTACACTACTCTACATCCTACACTACTCTGTACATCCTGCACTACTCTGTACATCCTACACTACTCTGTACATCCTACACTACTCTACATCCTACACTACTCTGTACAATCTCCAAACTTTAAATTCCAAGGAAAACTTAGAAATAGAATAACTTATCAATAGACCAAAGATTTAACAGCGACACATTGATGAATACGACACATGCGCAACACCTGAGTATCACTCTTAATGACACATATTAACCTATGTCACTTATGTAAATTTTAATCACCACACCAGTCTCTAAAAAAATTACTTTAATACTGGAATTTAACAGAATATACATGATGTTTCAAAGAGAAGGACCCAATTTAAAGGCAATATATATTTAAATCGGGTTAATCTCTTTGAAAAACCCTATACCATGAACAACCTCAGTGAAAATTATGAACTATATCAGCAATGATTAAAATATCTCCCGCGCCCAGATCCTGTTCTTTATTGACTGTTGTGTGAACCACACGCCAATAACGTGAGTTGTGTGAACCACACGCCAATAACGTATGCTGTGTGAACCACACGCCAATAACGTGTGTTGTGTGAACCACACGCCAATAACGTATGTTGTGTGAACCACACGCCAATAACGTATGTTGTGTGAACCACACGCCAATAACGTATGTTGTGTGAACCACACGCCAATAACGTATGTTGTGTGAACCACACGCAAATAACGTGTGTTGTGTGAACCACACGCCAATAACGTATGCTGTGAGAACCACACGCCAATAACGCATGTTGTGTGAACCACACACCAATAACGTATGTTGTGTGAACCACACGCCAATAACGTATGTTGTGTGAACCACACGCCAATAACGTATGCTCTGAGAACCACACGCCAATAACGCATGTTGTGTGAACCACACACCAATAACGTATGTTGTGGGAACCACACGCCAATAACGTATGTTGGGTGAACCACACGCCAATAACGTATGTTGTGTGAACCACACGCCAGTAACGTATGTTGCGTGAACCACACGCCAATAACGCATGTTGTGTGAACCACACGCCAATAACGCATGTTGTGTGAACCACACGCCAATAACGTATGTTGTGTGAACCACACGCCAATAACGTATGTTGTGTGAACCACACGCCAGTAACGTATGTTGTGTGAACCACACGCCAATAACGCATGTGTGAACCACACGCCAATAACGTATGTTGTGTGAACCACACGCCAATAACGTATGTTGTGTGAACCACACGCCAGTAACGTATGTTGTGTGAACCACACGCCAATAACGTATGTTGTGTGAACCACACGCCAATAACGTATGTTGTGTGAACCACACGCCAATAACGTATGTTGTGTGAACCACACGCCAATAACGTATGTTGTGTGAACCACACGCCAATAACGTATGTTGTGTGAACCACACGCCAATAACGTATGTTGTGTGAACCACACGCCAGTAACGTATGTTGTGTGAACCACACGCCAATAACGCATGTTGTGTGAACCACACACCAATAACGTATGTTGTGTGAACCACACGCCAATAACGTATGTTGTGTGAACCACACGCCAGTAACGTATGTTGTGTGAACCACACGCCAATAACGTATGTTGTGTGAACCACACGCCAATAACGTGTGTTGTGTGAACCACACGCCAATAACGTGTGTTGTGTGAACCACACGCCAATAACGTATGCTGTGTGAACCACACGCCAATAGCGTGTGTTGTGTGAACCACACGCCAATAACGTATGTTGTGTGAACCACACGCCAGTAACGTATGTTGTGTGAACCACACGCCAATAACGCATGTTGTGTGAACCACACGCCAATAACGCATGTTGTGTGAACCACACGCCAATAACGTATGTTGTGTGAACCACACGCCAATAACGTATGTTGTGTGAACCACACGCCAATAACGTATGTTGTGTGAACCACACGCCAATAACGTATGTTTTTGTGTGTGAATACGATATGAAGACCATAAACAATGTCGCCTCACTCCTACAAATATTTTAATGACACATGAAACTCTTATGCAGATCGAAGGAGAGAATTATTATAACTGTGCGTGGCTGTGTATTGTTCCAGCCAGGGTATTGTGTATTGTTCCAGCCAGGGTATTGTGTATTGTTCCAGCCAGGGTATTGTGTATTGTTCCAGCCAGGGTATTGTGTATTGTTCCAACCAGGGTATTGTGTATTGTTCCAGCCAGGGTATTGTGTATTGTTCCAGCCAAGGTATTGTGTATTGTTCCAGCCAGGGTATTGTGTATTGTTCCAGCCAAGGTATTGTGTATTGTTCCAGCCAGGGTATTGTGTATTGTTCCAGCCAGGGTATTGTGTATTGTTCCAGCCAAGGTATTGTGTGTTGTTCCAGCCAGGGTATTTTGTATTGTTCCAGCCATGATATTGTGTATTGTTGCAGCCAAGGTATTGTGTATTGTACCAGCCTGGGTATTGTGTATTGTTCCAGCCAGGATATTGTGTATTGTTCCAGCCAGGGTATTGTGTATTGTTCCAACCAGGGTACTGTGTATTGTTCCAGCCAAGGTATTGTGTATTGTTCCAGCCAGGGTATTGTGTATTGTTCCAGCCAGGGTATTGTGTATTGTTCCAGCTAAGGTATCGTGTATTGTTTCAGCCAGGGTATTGTGTATTGTTCCAGCCAAGGTATTGTGTATTGTTCCAGCCAGGGTATTGTGCATTGTTCCAGCCAGGCTATTGTGTATTGTTCCAGTCAAGGTATTGTGTATTGTTCCAGCTAAGGTATCGTGTATTGTTTCAGCCAGGGTATTGTGTATTGTTCCAGCCAAGGTATTGTGTATTGTTCCAGCCAAGGTATTGTGTATTGTTCCAGCCAGGATATTATGTATTGTTCCAGTCAAGGTATTGTGTATTGTTCTAGCCAGAGTATTGTGTAATGTTCCAGCCAGGGTATTGTGTATTGTTCCAGCCAGGGTATTGTGTATTGTTCCAGCCAGGATATTATGTATTGTTCCAGTCAAGGTATTGTGTATTGTTCTAGCCAGAGTATTGTGTAATGTTCCAGCCAGGGTATTGTGTATTGTTCCAGCCAAGGTATTGTGTATTGTTCCAGCCAGGATATTATGTATTGTTCCAGTCAAGGTATTGTGTATTGTTCTAGCCAGAGTATTGTGTAATGTTCCAGCCAGGGTATTGTGTATTGTTCCAGCCAGGGTATTGTGTATTGTTCCAGCCAAGATATTGTGTATTGTTCCAGCCAGGGTATTGTGTATTGTTCCAGCCAGGGTATTGCGTATTGTTCCAGCCAGGGTATTGTGTATTGTTCCAGCCAGGGTATTTGTATTGTTCCAACCAAATTATTGTGTATTGTTCCAGTCAAGGTATTGTGTATTGTTCCATCCCTCGTATTGTGTATTGTTCCAGCCAAGGTATTGTGTATTGTTCCAGCCAGGGTATTGTGTATTGTTCCAGCCATGGTATTGTGTATTGTTCCAGCCAGGGTATTGTGTATTGTTCCAGCCAAGGTATTGTGTATTGTTCCAGCCAGGGTATTGTGTATTGTTCCAGCCAAGGTATTGTGTATTGTTCCAGCCAAGGTATTGTGCATTGTTCCAGCCAGGGTATTGTGTATTGTTCCAGCCAAGGTATTGTGTATTGTTCCAGCCAGGACATTGTGTATTGTTCCAGCTAAGGTATCGTGTATTGTTCCAGCCAGGGTATTGTGTATTGTTCCAGCCAAGGTATTGTGTATTGTTCCAGCCAGGGTATTGTGCATTGTTCCAGCCAGGGTATTGTGTATTGCTCCAGCCAAGGTATTGTGTATTGTACCAGCCAGAGTATGGTGTATTGTTCCAGCCAGGGTATTGTGTATTGTTCCAGCAAAGTTATTGTGTATTGTTCCAGCCAGGATATTATGTATTGTTCCAGTCAAGGTATTGTGTATTGTTCCAGCCAAGATATTGTGTATTGTTCCAGCCAGGGTATTGTGTATTGTTCCAGCCAGGGTATTTGTATTGTTCCAGCCATGGTATTGTGTATTGTTCCAGTCAAGGTATTGTGTAATGTTCCAGCCAAGGTAGTGTGTATTGTTCCAGCCAGGGTATTGTGCATTGTTCCAGCCAAGATATTGTGTATTGCTCCAGTCAGGGTATTGTGTATTGTTCCATCCACGGTATTGTGTATTGTTCCATCCTTGGTAATGTGTATTGTTCCAGCCATGGTATTGTGTATTGTTTTAGCCACGGTATTGTGTATTGTTCCAGCCAGGGTATTGTGTATTGTTCCAGCCAAGGTATTGTGTATTGTTCCAGCCAGGGTATTGTGTATTGTTCCAGCCAAGGTATTGTGTATTGTTCCAGCCAAGGTATTGTGCATTGTTCCAGCCAGGGTATTGTGTATTGTTCCAGCCAGGGTATTGTGTATTGTTCCAGCCAAGGTATTGTGCATTGTTCCAGCCAGGGTATTGTGTATTGTTCCAGCCAGGGTATTGTGTATTGTTCCAGCCAGGGTATTGTGTATTGTTCCAGCCAAGGTATTGTGTATTGTTCCAGCCAGGGTATTGTGTATTGTTCCAGCCAAGGTATTGTGTATTGTTCCAGCCAAGGTATTGTGCATTGTTCCAGCCAGGGTATTGTGTATTGTTCCAGCCAAGGTATTGTGTATTGTTCCACCCAGGACATTGTGTATTGTTCCAACCTGGGTATTGTGTATTGTTCCAGCCAAGGTATTGTGTATTGTTCCAGCCAGGATATTGTGTATTGTTCCAGTCAAGGTATTGTGTATTGTTCTAGCCAGAGTATTGTGTAATGTTCTAGCCAGGGTATTGTGTATTGTTCCAGCCAGGGTATTGTGTATTGTTCCAGCCAAGATAATATGTATTGTTCCAGCCAGGGTATTGTGTATTGTTCCAGCCAGGGTATTGCGTATTGTTCCAGCCAGGGTATTGTGTATTGTTTTAGCCACGGTATTGTGTATTGTTCCAGCCAAGATACTGTGTATTGTTTCAGCCACGGTATGGTGTATTGTTCCAGGCACTGTACTGTGTATTGTCACAGCCACGGTATTGTGTGTGTTGTTCCGGTCACGGTATTGTATACTGTGAACGGTTCTGACCACAAAACTGTGTGTTTGTTGTGATCTGTTCTACCCACGGTTTTATGTGTTAGTTGCGAATGTTACATCTAATGCCGCGTCTTTTGCTTTTTATGGGAACTGATTTTCATGTGCAAGTTTGGTACTTATCCCTCTATGATTTTCCAAGTGTATATTATCATGTATCTCTCTCGCCTGCGTTATAAGTAATACAAATCAAGGGACTTTACCCGTTCCCAGTAATTTAGGTGCCTTATCGTACTTATGTGTGCCGTGAAAGTTCTTTGTACACTCTCCAGGTCAACAATTTCGCCTACCTTGAAGGGGGCAGTTAGTGTACAGCAGTATTCCAGCATAGAGAGAACAAGCGATCTGAAGAGAATCATCAGAGGCTTGGCGTCCCTAGTTTTGAAGATTCTCATTATCCATCCTATCATTTTTCTAGCAGATGCGGTAGATATACTGTTGTGGTCTTTGAAGACGAGATCCTCTGACATTATCACTCCCAGGTCTTTCATTACTTTTTCGCTCTATTCTGCGATTAGAGTAATCGAAATTTCTCTTCACTGAACTTCATATTGTTTTGAGTGGCCCATTTGATGATTTGGTTGATGTCCGCTTGGAGTCTTGAGGTGTCTTCGTTGGAAGTCACGGTCATGGCAATTCGGGTGTCATCCGCAAAGGAAGACACGGAGCTATGGCTATGTCAGATATGAGGATGAAGAATAGGATGAGAGGGAGTACTGTGCCTTGTGGCACAAAATTTTTCACCGTAGCTGCCTCGGACTTTACTCTGTTTACCATTACTCTTTGTGTTCTATTTGTTAAGAAGTTATAGATCCATTTACCAACTTTTCCTTTACCACGCATTTTGTGCGCTATTACACCGTGGTCGCACTTGTCGAAGGCTTTTGCGAAGTCTGTGTATACTATATCTGCATTTTGTTTATCCTCTATAGTATCCAAAACAGTAGTTGGGACAGGCAGGAGCGACCTGCTCTAAACCCGTGTTGCCCTGGGTTGTGTAACTGATAGGTATCTAGGTGGTTGACGATCTTGCTTCTTAGAACCCTTTCAAAGATTTTTATATGGGATGTTAATGCTATTGGTCTATAGTTCTTTGCAACTGATTTACTGCCACCTTTGTAGAGTGGGGCTGTATGTATAATGTAGTGTAATGTATAATTAACGAGGCGAATAGAAACTAAAGAGTGCAAGTTAGGGATACAAATGAACCTGTAGAAATTGCCGGACTGGTCAGGCAAGTGGGAAGGGGGAAGATCAGAAAATGAACTTAAATTCGGTGGATGGAGACTGTAATTCCGAGAATATCTCCTGAGGTGCACATCAGCTAAATAACCTCTTGGTGAATGAAAGATTAGCTTTCAGGAATTTCAACAAACATGTGTGAGGCCCATCATAGAGTATTAAGCACCAGCAAGGATCCCACTGTTGATAAAAGTGTGAAAGTGAAGAGGTTTGCAATGAGACTATTTTCAGAGCTTAGGAAAATAAACAGACAGACAGACACACACACACACACACACACACACACACACACACACACACACACACACACACACACACACACACACACACACACACACACACACACACACACACACACACACACACACACACACACACACGCACACACACACACAAACACACATACACACATGAAACACTAAAGTGCAAATAATTAGCTCATCGAAAAGTTCCAAATAAGGTCATAGTTTAATAATATCGGGATTGGTGGAACACCTTGACGGACTCCTGTGACTCGAGCACTGACTCCTGCATGGTAACTCTTGTCGTAGACACCAAGTAGTAACATGGACCAGTAAAGGTATATTACATGTCTTGACTGCATGAAGGCCTTTGTCACAGTGCTGCACAGAATACTGATACACACACACACACACACACACACACATTAGAAAGTATGTCAGAGTAGCGATGGAAGGTCACCGGCATTAACGACCATTCGTTGTTTGCATCCTGATTACTGATTGCCTCGCCTTCTTATTATTACTGTGTATATCTGAACCTTTGCTTTCTACAACAATGTACAAGCAGAAACTTTATCTTTTACAGCTATTTAAATCTTGAGCCTTTTCTTTGTACAGCTTTGTATTTCTTCAAGGTATACTTTCTACAGCTACGTATACCCAGATATTTTACTTGCTACAGTCGATGAATACTTAAAGCCTTTAATATGACCAACTATGTATATGTAGAACTTTAACTTCGAAGAGTTATGTATAACCAGATTCTTTAATTTGCTCAGCTATGTATATCAAGAACTTAATTTGTTCAGTTATCATATATACTGAAGTATTATTTGTGCGGTAATCTTGACTACAGACCCCGGCATTTGAAAAGTAATCTTTGACGAGAGAAACCCATTCAAAATTTACTGAAAAACGAGGGCAATGACATCTTTTACACTGTAGATATAAGAGATGTGATTAAAGCCTTTCATCCGCATGTTTGTCTTTAAGCCAAGTCGTCTGCTGGAACAATTCCAGCGGAAGGGCAATGAGATACACAAACTATCCGTTTTCTTTTTTCCTGAACACCGGCCTGATACAGAGAGAGAACTGCCTCTCTCTCCCTCTCTTTCCTTCTTTGCCTTTTGTCAACGTAAACCTTTGTTGTAGGGGCTTCAATTCACCTGGAAGGTGTTTCGGGGATCAGCACCCCCGCAGCCCGCTCCGAGACCAGGCCTCGCGGTGGATCAGGGCCTGATTAACGAGGCCGTTACTGTTGGCCACACTGAAACCGACGTACGAGCCACAGCCCGGCTGGTCAGGTACCGACTTGAGGTGTCTGTCCAGTGCCCTCTTCAAGACAGGCAGCGTATAAGAAATAAAAATTAACTCCCTAAAATAGGAATCACATTGTGCTTTGTGTAAATATAATGCGTATGTAAACAGCATGTGCATATTGAAAATATCATGAAATGGTAGCATATATATATATATATATATATATATATATATATATATATATATATATATATATATTATATATATAATATATATATATATTATATATATAATATATATATATATATATTATATATATATATATATATATATATTTATTTTTTTTTATTATCACACCGGCCGATTCCCACCAAGGCAGGGTGGCCCGAAAAAGAAAAACTTTCACCATCATTCACTCCATCACTGTCTTGCCAGAAGGGTGCTTTACACTACAGTTTTTAAACTGCAACATTAACACCCCTCCTTCAGAGTGCAGGCACTGTACTTCCCATCTCCAGGACTCAAGTCCGGCCTGCCGGTTTCCCTGAATCCCTTCATAAATGTTACTTTGCTCACACTCCAACAGCACGTCAAGTATTAAAAACCATTTGTCTCCATTCACTCCTATCAAACACGCTCAAGCATGCCTGCTGGAAGTCCAAGCCCCTCGCACACACACATATATATATATATATATATATATATATATATATATATATATATATATATATATATATATATATATATATATATGTCGTGCCGAAGAGGCAGAACTTGCGATCTTGGCTTAAATAGCAACGCTCATCTTGCCATATGGGACAAGCGAAAATTTGTGTATGCAATAATTTCGCCAAAATCATTCTGAACCTAACGAATTTTTTTTTATTTCACTGTGTTTGTTTAGTATTAAATTATTGTAAACAAATCTAAAATATATTTAGTTGGGTTAGGCTAAAATAAATTTTTCTTTTTATAATAAGGTTAGGTAAGTTTTCTAAGATTCTTTTGGAGCAAAATTGCAATTTTTTACATTAGCATTAATGGAAAAAATTATGTCTTTAAACGTATAAGAGAAAATTTTAGAAAGGACTTAATTTTAAATGAGTTCTTACTAATTGACCAGTTTTACATATTCGGCACGACATATATGTATATATATATATATATATATATATATATATATATATATATATATATATATATATATATATATATATATATATATATATATATATATATATATATATATATATATATATTATGTGTGTGTGTGTGTGTGTGTGTAATAATGAATAATAACTCCGAAAATTAAATTGAATGTCTTTGTTTAACTGACGAAGCTTTAAATATTCCACTGACTGATCTCGAACTACTGTCTCATTGGGCTTTCCAACCACTGACAAGTATAAGCTGACTCGTGACCTTCATTAGAAGATGGCGTTTACCCATGAACACCAAGCTTTATTAACTGAAATAAACAATACTTGGGAAATCACGAAAAATGCAGAGCAGCAATGCAGTTGAGCGGAGAGGCTGAGCTGACTCCTTCCATCAGGTTGAGCAGTTGGCGGAGAAGGTGAAGGAACGGTTCAGCAAGTCTGCAGCTGCTCTTATTCTGCTTTATAGTGTTTGTTGTACTAATGAAAGCTATTGATTAGTACTGCACTCTGCCTGAGGGACCGACCATCTCTTGACCATCTCCTATCGAAGTTGAGGGACCGATTACCTCATAATTACTTTCACTGTCTCCTGTATTTGACTGAAGAAGTCTGTTGTGCAGGTGAAACTTTTCGGCAATATAAATACCCAGGTGTTGCACACGTGTCTTGGTCATCAATTTTTCGATATTGTATTCATCTGATGTCTTGTGAAATATCTAATCAGGTTACAGCCCACTTCATGAAGTGAGGATGTGAGGCTGGTCTGGTCTCAGCTTACTTCATGAGGTGAAGATGTGAGTCTAGTCTTGCCTCAGCCCACTTCATGAGGTGAAAACGTGGGTTTAGTCTGGCCTCAGTCCACTTCATGTGCTGAAGATGTGAGTCTAGTCTGGCCTCAGCCCACTTCATGAACTGAAGATGTGTTTCTGGTCTTACCTCAGCCCACTTCATGAGGTGAAGATATGAGTTAAGTCTGGTCTCACCCCACTTCATGAGGTGAAGATGTGAGTCTACTCTTGCCTCAGCCCACTTCATGAGCTGAAGATGTGAGACTAGTCTGCCATCAGCCCACTTCATGAGACGAAGATGTGTTTCTAGTCATGCCTCAGCTCACTTCATGAGTTGAAGATGTGAGACTAGTCTTCTTTCAGCCCGCTTCATGAGATGAAGATGTGATTCTAGTCTTGTCTCAGCCCACTTCATGAGCTGAAGATATGACTCTAGTCTGGCCTCAACCCACATCATGAGGAAAAAATGTGAGTCTAGTCTGGCATCAGCCCACTTCATGAGGTGAAGATGTGAATCTAGTCTTGCCTCAGCCCACTTCATGAGATGAAGATGTGAGTCTAGTCTGGCCTCAGCCCACTTCATGAGGTGAGTCTCAGTAGTTGACACTTTTATGAAGTATAGTCAACAGTCTCATTATTTCACTATTTTTTATGAAAACTGTTTAATATCGGGTCAGAATCAGTTCTCTTATTTACTTTTTTATGTAAGAGATAGAGTAAGAGACGAGATTAAAAATAAAACAAGCATATGAATGACCACGGGTGATGTGATGTCGCAAGATGAACACACCACAGACATTCACAGTTGGGCTTACGTGGTGTAAGCCCAAGCAGTTTAACCTGAAAGGTCGATGTGTGTCTAGGTCACTAGCCTAAAGTTCGTCCCTCCCTCCCTCTCTCTCTGCTCTGTCTGGTTGCGATATCTGGTACCCAGTTGATAGTGTATATATATATGTTGACGACGACTCACTAGAGCACACAACGGACACGCTACCTCTGATCCACTCCAAAATGAAATTTGTGAGTAAACCGCATTTCTGAGGATTGGATATGAAGGTTGACGGATTTTTTTGCACTGTTTTGTGAGATAATCATTACACGTCTGTGACGAGCAAAATACTAGAAGAAAATGAGTGATGTGCTTGTGTATAGTGGATGATACAGTGTTATGAATGACACGACTGTAAAGAACTCGCCGAACGGAGGGTTCGAAGTCCCGTCAGTCCCAGCTCAAAATCTAGCAGACCAATGCGTTGTCCATTGTACCACACCGGCCTAATAAGACTTGCCCAACCAGGTGTGTTTCTACACACAGAGCCCTCCGGTCGGTGAGTTGAATGATGGATTCACAGCAGTGTAAGATAAAGATTGTATTTCCTCTGCAGACGTGGCTTCTTCTGCTGTTCTGCATGGTGGTGACTGTGGTTCTAGCTGCTCCAGACTCCCAGTACGGTGCCCCAGCTCCTCCACCCCAGTACGGTGCCCCAGCTCCTCCACCTCCTCCACCTCCCCCACCGCCCCGATATGGCAGCTACGCTCCTCCGCCTCCCCCACCTCCTCCACCTCCCCCGCCTTCACCGGCTCCCGGGAAGAAAGGCGGTGGCAAGAGAGAAGCTTTCGTCGGCCTATTGAAAACTGTCTTGAAAGCTCTCCTGGGAAAGGGAGGCAGTGGCAAGAAAGCTGCTGCCCCTCCCCCTCCCCCTCCACCACCACCTCCTCCTCCTCCTCCTCGCTACGGCGGCTACGGCCGGTAGACTGTTTTCTCTTCTTTGTTCATTTTCCTCTGCATTCATCCATCATATTTATCAACATTGTTGACCGTAGTATAAAATGAACTAAACAAAAAGACGAAATAAAACACCGTGAATTATAAAATCTTAAAAGTGTCAGAGATGAAAGTGTAAAATATGTCACTGACCCGAATTCCTTGAGGAAGACCAACACTGTGTACTAATTGTCTGACCATAGATTACGAACTCTCGAACAATGTTCAGTACATCGGGAAGACGTTAACGATGTCTTCCCAATTCATTAACACTACATTACCCGTGTGGGCACCAGGCTGGTAGACAACAACCATCCAGGGAGGTGCTGCGGTCCTGTCAAATGAGTGTCAAATAGAAATCTGATGTAGGAGTGCTGATCTTTCTTCCTCTCTTTATCACATAAGACGACAAGTAAATTTTGCGATCTTACATTTGTATTCAGTACATATACATATATATATATATATATATATATATATATATATATATATATATATATATATATATATATATATATATATATATATATATATATATATATATATATATATATATATATATATATATATATATATATATATATATATATATATATATATATATATATATATATATATATATATATATATATATATATATATATATATATATATATATATATATATATATATATATATATATATATATATATATATATATATATATATATATATATATATATATATATACCTTCACTATCCTCAAGTGCTTATCAATAGTTCTTAAACGTTTAATATTTACTTTCCAACCTAAGAGACCTTAACCGAGACTAGGAAGTGAGAAAGATAATCCTCAGAACCACTGAGGAATATGTGTCCCCCTGGTCATGGACCGGGTCACGGGGGCATTAACCCCTGGAACACACTCCAGGTATGCTTAGCACCATCAGATATACCTCAGCACCACATAATGTAACTCTCACACCAATAATAATACTAATTATAAAAAAATATGTAATAATCCCACTAAATTAGATATATTGATGATCTTAATTATTAAGGAACATGACTGCGTCATCGGCAGACCACTTTCTCAGTCATACTCTCTTTTAAATGAGATATAATTCTATATAATTTTTGTCATCTTACCCAAGCCTAATTGTCTCCACTACCTCCCTCCCTTAACTACAACATTTCATACGATCCATATCACCTGTGCTTTCGTAAACGAAGAAGCAATATGCTTGCTGTTCATGACATTTGATTTAGAAAACATTTCATCCACCAGGAACTTCACCAATTTAGAGTTCCTGAAATGCAACAAGTTGTGGTTAAAGACACGAACAAACATTTATGGCATTTTATTATGGCAACATTTTGGTAATGGGAGCCAAAAAGGGTCCAGGATGAATACTTTTCCATAATCTAAGAAAATGTTCTTTAAGTTTATGTGGCTTCACAACTTGCCGGCATTACATAAATTTTTTTTACACCAGAATACCATTAATTGCATACAAATATTGTTTCTTGTTTACATATTTTCGGTATATATTTTACCACTTATACATATCACTTGCATTTTGTATTCATTTACTGAAATATTCTGTACTTCCCTATACTAGTCAGTAGATAGCAAGTGTACGTAGTAACGTAGAATGAATAATATAATTTACAGAATGTCTGGGTTTTAATCTGTGATATCCCTGCTGTATTAAACATGAATTTATTGTGAGAAAAACATACAGATAAATAGAAAAAAAACTGAGCTCTTTCATGTGCTTAAACACAGGTTTTATTTCTTATTTAACTTTTTTTTTTCATATTTACAATCACGCGTTTTATTGCGATTTCTTCCATGAATCTACTGTGTTGAAAAGATTCATACAGAATTTACTCATACATTCATTTATACTGTTAAACTATTAGAAATTCCTAAAATATCCATTCACAGGGGGTAAATTCAACTTTAAAACAGAATATTTACCAGTGGTCTGTCACTGGAATTGTAGGCTAGTAAGAGTAGTGAGACTGCCAACTAGCATCACTGAAATTACCACACAGAGTTGCTTAAAATAATCGTGAGTGAGAATCGATGGACTGAGTATTCGTGCCTAGCATGGGCCAGGAGGACTACTGCAAGCGGACACGGCGGTTATATACTAGTTTCTATAAGAAATTCTTCAAGTCTAGAAGGGTTTGTACTTCTATATCACTGATCCTGTACTAAACAAAGTATAACACTTAAGTTGTACAATGTATTAGAACATTTATTAATGAGACGATTGGAGGGCAAAACGTTTCCTTATAGCTAATACCACTTTGGTGTCTTACATGATGACGCTCACTTTTAAAAGTCTACTTTATGTTATGTTTAGTTTTCTTAGAGATTTCTTCTTGTCTTAATAATTGCACAAATTATATAAAAGTGCGACAGTCTAATAGAAACACTTTTTAAAAATTTCTATTGAATATTTTTCCTATTATCGAGGGGAAGCCACTGGAAAGTCTGCCTGAATACACTGCAACTTAAATAGAGATTCCCTGGTTGTGAATGACATGTGTAACAAAACTGTTTCAACAAAACTTATTAAACCGTCAATGAACTAAAAATACTTCCTCTAATTAATACAAAAAGAATGACACAACAGAGAGGAGAGAAGGCAGAATGACGAGCATAAATAGCATAATAGAGAGGTTAGGCCGTTCATAAGTCATGGCTTAAAGCTATAATGGGAAGCTAAATACCGCCATACATCACCCTTTCGGATATAGAGGTACATTATGGAATGAAACGGAATGAAACTCCTATACGATGGGAAAGATACACAAACAACGGAACGAGTGGGGTTTGACCTTAGGGCGAGTGTGCTATAAAAATCGAGCAAGTGGTTTACTTAGAGTGTCCTGGAGTTGTACGACTCACTCACTATGGGTTCAAGCCCTAGCCGTTCCGTGGTTTGTTTCGCAACACCAATGTATCTTGGTACTGGTGGAAGTCTTCCGTAAAATTCTTTGTTAAACAGATTAACATGACCTGCTTCCACTCGTGGGTTACGATCACCTATGACGTGAACTCCAGTTGCTTCATCTCACCTCTGCTCTAGTATACAAGGTCCGGCCACCTGCCTAGACGGGTCACCACTTGGAAAAGAGCAGGGCCAGGACCCGTTCTTGCGACCCTACCCATACCTGTACCATCAATAGCATGATAACAAGTTGAGATGAGTGTGTATAGAGATAGAGGTGAGACGAAGATTCAGGAGACGTCTGTTGAAGATGAGTTCTTAGGTAGACTGATGACTGGTTGGGCAAATATACGTCTGAGAAGAGGCTGCATTTGAGACAAATCTGTCTAGCATAGGCTAGTATTTAATATCTTTAATATACACCCCATACCCATCCTGTGGGCGGTAGTCCAAAGATCACAGAGGTACATAATGGGTCCAGGGACTGGGCCGCAAAGTTTTGATACCTGAACAAGTTATAGTGGTAATGAAGTATTTACATGTTTATATCAGGTCACAATTATAATGAGTTATTTATGCAGGCATTAATTTGGTCACACACACACACACACACACACACACACACACACACACACACACACACACACACACACACACACACACACACACACACACACACACACACACACACACACACACACTCACACTCTAGGACTCGACCCCTGCAACCTCAACTAGGTGAGTACGACTAGGTGAGTACACACACACACACACACACACACACACACACACACTAGAAAGTATGTCAGAGTAGCGATGGCAGGCTGCTTGCGTTAACGACCATTCGTTGTTTGCATCCTGATTACTGATTGCCTCGCCATCTTATTATTACTGTGTATATCTGAACCTTTGCTTTCTACAACAATGTACAAGCAGAAACTCTATCTTTTACAGATATTTAAATCTTGAGCCTTTTCTTTGTACAGCTTTGTATTTCTTCAAGGTTTACTTTCTACAGCTACGTATACCCAGATATTTTACTTGCTACAGTCGATGAATACTTAAAGCCTTTAATATGACCAACTATGTATATGTAGAACTTTAACTTCGAAGAGTTATGTATAACCAGATTCTTTAATTTGCTCAGCTAGGTACATCAAGAACTTAATTTGTTCAGTTATCATGTATACTGATGGATTATTTGTGCGGTTATCTAGACTACAGACCCCGACATTTGAAAAGTAATCTTTGACTGAGAAACCCATTCAAAATTTACTGAGAAATGAGGATAATCATATCTCTTACACTGTAGATATGAGAGATTTGATTAAAGCCTTTCATCCGCATGTTTGACTTTCAGCAAAGTCGTCTGCTGGAACAATTCCAGCGGAAGTCCAAGGAGATATACACGTTATCAGTATTTCTTTCCTTAACATAGGCCTAATCCAGAGAGAAGAACTGATCCTTCCTCCCTCCCCTCCCCTTCTCTCTCTCTGTCCCCATCCCTCCCATACCCTCTTTGCCCTTCCTCAGCGGCTGCTCTTGTTGTAGGGAGTTCAATTCATCTTTTCACTAGCGTAGAAAATAATAATGAACTCCCTAAAATAAGAAACACTTTGTGTTTTGTGTAAATATACAGCGTATGTAAACAACGTGTATATATTGAAAATATTATGAAATGGCCGCCAATATATATTTATTAAGGAATGGAATGATTATTCCGAAAATTAAATTGAATGTCTTTGTTTAACCGACGAAGCTTTAAATATTCCACTGACTGATCTCAAACTACTGTCTCATTGGGCTTTCCAACCACTGACAAGTATAAGCTGACTCGTGACCTTCATTAGAAGATGGCGTTTACCCATGAACACCAAGCTTCATTAACTGAAATAAATAATACTTGAGAAATCACGAAATATGCAGAGCAGCAATGCAGTTGAGCGGAGAGGATGAGCTGACTCCTTCCTTCAGGTTGAGCAGTTGGCGGAGAAGGTGAAGGAACGGTTCAGCAAGTCTGCAGCTGCCCTTATCCTGCTTTATAGTGTTTGTTGTACTAATGAGAGCTATTGATTAGTACTGCACTCTGCCTGAGGGACTGACCATCTCTTGACCATCTCCTATCAAAGTTGAGGGACCGATTACCTCATAATTACTTTCACTGTCTCCTGTATTTGACTGAAGAAGCCTGTTGTGCAGGTGAAACTTTTCGGCAATATAAATACCCAGGTGTTGCACACGTGTCTTGGTCATCAATTTTTCGATATTGTATTCATCTGATGTCTTGTGAAATATCTAATCAGGTTACAGCCCACTTCATGAAGTGAGGATGTGAGGCTGGTCTGGTCTCAGCTTACTTCATGAGGTGAAGATGTGAGTCTAGTCTTGCCTCAGCCCACTTCATGAAGTGAGGATGTGAGGCTGGTCTGGTCTCAGCTTACTTTATGAGGTGAAGATGTGAGTCTAGTCTTGCCTCAGCCCACTTCATGAAGTGAGGATGTGAGGCTGGTCTGGTCTCAGCTTACTTTATGAGGTGAAGATGTGAGTCTAGTCTTGCCTCAGCCCACTTCATGAAGTGAGGATGTGAGGCTGGTCTGGTCTCAGCCCACTTCTTGAGGTGAAGATGTGAGTCTCAATGATTGACAATTTTATGAAATAGTCAACTGGCTCATTATTACATTTTTTTTATGAAAACTGTTGAATATTGACCATTCAGTCGTACATGTTCTGTGTTGGGGTGAATGGTCCAGTGTTTAGAGCGTCGTGAATTTGGACTTGCTTCCCACGAGGCTGGCCAAAGTAGCACAGGTTCGATCCCGATTATTTTGCTTTATGGCATTTGCATCAATATCACATGTTTCGTGGTTGCAGTAATATATATATATATATATATGTGTGTGTGTGTGTGTGTGTGTGTGTGTGTGTGTGTGTGTGTGTGTGTGTGTGTGTGTGTGTGTGTGTGTGTGTGTGTGTGTGTGTGTGTGTGTGTGCGTGTGTGTGTGTGTGCGTGTGAAAGGAATTCGCAAGAGCAGGCGAAATATACAAACGCTGATCTTTGGCCGAAGGAGACTCGAACCTTGTGAATTCCATGCATTGTTAAAATCTCTATTTTGTCGATGCATGCAGGGAATGAGATGAAAAGCTGTAAGCCTTCTCCCTGAAAGCTGGCTGCCTTGGATCAACGTTTAGCGAGAGCTGGGCGCCAAGGTATTGGTCCAGTGTGGTGAGAATGGTAAAGCACTGCGTACCTTGTTCCAAGGTTCGTAGGTTCGAGTCTCCTTCGGCCAGAGATCAGTATATATATATATATATATATATATATATATATATATATTTATATATATTTATATATGATTAAAGAGAGAGAGAGAGAGCGAAAGAGAGATGAGTTTAAAAATAAAACAAGCATACGCAGGGCCATAGTTGATGGGATGACACAAGATGAACACACCACAAACATTCATACTTGGGCTTACGTGCTGTAAAAAAAAAAGTAGCAGTCTAACCTGAAGGGTCGACGTGCGTCTAGGTCAGGAACCGAAAGTTCGTCCCTTGCTCTCTCTCTGCTCTGTCTGGTTGCGACATCTGGTACCCGGTTGATAGTGCATATATATATGTTGAGGACGACTCACAAGGGCACACAACGGACACGCTACCTCTGATCCACTCCAAAATGAAATATGTGAGTAAACAACCGCATTTTTGAGGATTGGATATGAAGGTTGACGGATTTTTTTCTCTTGTTTTGTGAGATAATCATTACACGTCTGTGACGAGCAAAATTCCAGAAGAGAAAGAGTAATGTGCTTGTTTATAGTGGATAACACAGTGTTATGAATGACACGACTGTAAAGAACTCGCCGAATGGAGGGTTCGAACTCCAGTCAAGCCAGTTCTAAAACTAGCAGACCAGTGCGTTGTCCATTGTACCACACCGGCCTAATAAGACTTGCCCAACCAGGTGTGTTTCTACACACAGAGCCCTCCGGTCGGTGAGTTGAATGATGGAGATTCACAGCAGTGTAAGATAAAGATTGTATTTCCCCTCAGACGTGGCTTCTTCTGCTGTTCTGCATGGTGGTGACTGTGGTTCTAGCTGCTCCAGACTCCCAGTACGGTGCCCCAGCTCCTCCACCCCAGTACGGTGCCCCAGCTCCTCCACCTCCCCCTCCAATGCATTATGGCAGCTACGCTCCCCCGCCTCCCCCACCTCCTCCACCTGCCCCGCCTTCGCCGGCTCCCGGGAAGAAAGGTGGTGGCAAGGGAGATGAGTTGGTCAGCCTTTTGGGCACTCTGTTGAAAGCACTCTTGGGCAAGAAAGGTGGTGGCAAGAAAGCTGCTGCCCCTGAACCTGCCCCGCCTCCTCCGCCTCCACCTCCTCCTCCTCCTCCTCACTACGGCGGCTATGGCGGCTATGGCGGCTACGGCCGGTAGACTGGAGGTTACCTGGAGGTTATTCCGGGGATCAACGCCCCCGCGGCCCGGTCCATGAGCAGGCCTCCCGGTGGATCAGGGCCTGATCAACTGTTTTCTCCTCATTATTCATTTTCCTCTGCATTCATCCATCATATTTATCAACATTGTTGACCGTAGTATAAAATAAACTAAAGAAAAAGACGAAATAAAACATAGTATATTACAAAATCTTGAAAGTGTCAGAGATGTAAGTGTGAAATATGTCAATGACCCGAATTCCTCGAGGAAGACCAACACTGTGTACTAACTGTCTGACCAGTAGGAGATTATGAACCTTTGAACAATGTTCAGTACATCGGGAAGACGTTTAACGACATCTTCCCAATTCGTTAGCACTACATTACCCGTGTGGGCACCAGGCTGGTAGACAACAACCATCCAGGGAGGTGCTGCGGTCCTGTCAAATGAGTGTCAAAGAGTAACTCACCCAAGCTAAATTGTCTCCTCTACCTACCTCCCTCAATTACAAAATTTCATTCGATCCATTTCACCTTTGTTTTCGTAAACAAAGAAGCAATATGCTTGCTGTGTATGACATTTGATTTAGAAAACATTTCATCCACCAGGAACTTCACCAATTTATAAAGTTCCTGGTAAACGAAACATTTTCTCCATGAAATCTAATAAGTTGTGGTTAAAGACACACGAGCAAACATTTAGGGCATTTTATTATAGCAACATTTCGGTCGTGGAAACCGAACACGGTCCCAAAACCGAAACTTTTCCAAAATCTAAGAAAAAGTTCTTTATGTTTGTTTATGTGGCTTCATAACTTGCAGGGATTACATAAAAATTTTTTACACCAGAATACCATTAATTGCATACGAATATTGTTTCTTGTTTACATGTTTTCGGTATATATTTTACCACTTATACATATCACTTGTATTTTGTATTCATTTACTGAAATATTCTGTACTTCCCTATACTAGTCAGTAGATAGCAAATGTACGTAGTAACGTAGAATGAATAATATAATTTACAGAATGTCTGGGTTTTAATCTGTGATATCCCTGCTGTATTATACATGAATCTATTGTGAGAAAATACCACAATGAAATAGGAAATAAAACCTGAGCTCTTTTATGTGCTTAAACACAGGTTTTATTTCTTATTTAACTGTGTTTTTTTTCATATTTACAATCACGCGTTTTATTGCGATTTCTTCCATGAATCTACTGTGTTGAAAAGATTCATACAGAATTTATTCATACTTTCATTTATACTGTTAAACTATTAGAAATTCCTAAAATATCCATTCACAGGGGGTAAATTCAACTTTAAAACAGAATATTTACCAGTGGTCTGTCACTGGAATTGTAGGCTAGTGAGAGTAGTGAGACTGCCAACTAGCATCACTGAAATTACCACACAGAGTTGCTTAAAATAATCGTGAGTGAGAATCGATGGACTGAGTATTCGTGCCTAGCATGGGCCAGGAGGACTACTGCAAGCGGACACGGCGGTTATATACTAGTTTCTATAAGAAATTCTTCAAGTCTATATCACTGATCCTGTACTAAACAAAGTATAACACTTAAGTTGTACAATGTATTAGAACATTTATTAATGAGACGATTGGAGGGCAAAACGTTTCCTTATAGCTAATACCACTTTGGTGTCTTACATGATGACGCTCACTTTTAAAAGTCTACTTTATGTTATGTTTAGTTTTCTTAGAGATTTCTTCTTGTCTTAATAATTGCACAAATTATATAAAAGTACGACAGTCTAATAGAAACACGTTTTAAAAATTTCCGTTGAATATTTTTCCTATTATCGAGGGGAAGCCACTGGAAAGTCTGCCTGAATACACTGCAACTTAAATAGAGATTCCCTGGTTGTGAATGACATGTGTAACAAAACTGTTTCAACAAAGCTTATTAAACCGTCAATGAACTAAAAATACTTCCTCTAATTAATACAAAAAGAATGACACAACAGAGAGGAGAAAAGGCAGAATGGCGAGCATAAATAGCATAATAGAGAGGTTAGGCCGTTCATAAGTCATGGCTTAAAGCTATAATGGGAAGCTAAATACCGCCCATACATCACCCTTTCGGATATAGAGGTACATTATGGAATGAAACGGAATGAAACTCCTATACGATGGGAAAGATACACAAACAACGGAACGAGTGGTATTTGAACTTAGGGCGAGTGTGTTATAAAAATCAAGCCAGTGGTTTACTTACAGAGTGTCCTGGGGTTGTACGACTCACTCACTATGGGTTCAAGTCCTAGCCGTTCCGTGGTTTGTTTCGCAAAACCAATGTATCTTGGTACTTGAGGAAGTCTTCTACAAATTCTTTGTTAAAGAGTTTAGCATGACCTGCTTCCACTCGTTGCCTATGACGTCAACTCCTGCTGCTTCATCTCACCTCTGCTCTAGTATACAAAGTCCGGCCACCTGCCTAGACGGGTCACCACTTGGAAAAGAGCCGGGCCAGGACCTGTTCTTGCGAATCTACCCATACCTGTACCTGCCTTGACGGGTCATCGCAAGACTAAGACTCGTACCAGGACACCTATCCTGGAGAACATTAAACAACCATTTGTACTTTAAGCTTGAGTGTGACCACCTCCAACCGAGAGTGACGGACTGACCACGTCGATACTACTTCTGCTACTTCCAGAGCTACATTCATTTGTCTCCGACTGAGGAAATCTGTTGTATAGGTGAAACATTTTGGCAATAAAGACTCCCAGGTGCTGCATATGTGACTTATTTATCAACACACACACACTCACACACACACACACACACACACACACACACACACACACACACACACACACACACACACACACACACACACACACACACACACACACACACACACACACAAAAAAAGGACTAAAGTGCAAATAATTAGTCTCACGATAAGTTCCAATTAAGGTCATATTTTAATAATATCGGGATTAGCGGATCACCTTGAGGAACAAGGGACTTCGGTGACTCGAGCACTGACTCCTGCATGGTAACTCTTGTCTTAGACACCAAGTAGTATCATATAACAGACTGGTGGAAGTCCATTATATATGTCTTGACTGTTAGAAGACCTTCATCACAGTGCTTCACAGAATACTAATACACATACACACACACACACACACACACACACACACACACACACACACACACACAAACACACACACAAACACACACACAAAATACTGCGTGGAATAGACAAGGTGGACAAAGACAGGATGTTCCAGGGAGGGGACACAGAAACAAGAGGCCACAATTGGAAGTTGAAGACACAAATGAGTCAGAGAGATAGTAGGAAGTATTTCTTCAGTCATAGAGTTGTAAGGCAGTGGAATAGCCTAGAAAATGACGTAGTGGAGGCAGGAACCATACACAGTTTTAAGACGAGGTTTGATAAAGCTCATGGAGCGGGGAGAGGGAGGGCCTAGTAGCAACCGGTGAAGAGGCGGGGCCAGGAGCTAGGACTCGACCCCTGCAACCACAAATAGGTGAGTACAAATAGGTGAGTACAGACACACACACAGACACACACACAGAGACACACACACGCACACACACACACACACACACACACACACACACACACACACACACACACACACACACACACACACCCAGGAGAATAAGGAGAACAGTCGTAGAGCCAGAAACGAATATGCACAGATAAGAAGGGAGGCCCAAAGACAATATGAAAATGACATAGCAGCGAAAGCCAAATCTGACCCGAAACTGTTGTACAGCCACATCAGGAGGAAAACAACAGTCAAGGACCAGGTAATCAGGCTAAGGAAGGAAGGAGGAGAGACAACAAGAAATGACCGTGAAGTATGTGAAGAACTCAACAAGAGATTCAAAGAAGTGTTCACAGAGGAGACAGAAGGGACTCCAGAAAGACGGAGAGGTGGGGCACACCACCAAGTGCTGGACACAGTGCACACAACCGAGGAAGAAGTGAAGAGGCTTCTGAGTGAGCTAGATACCTCAAAGGCAATGGGGCCAGATAACATCTCCCCATGGGTATTGAGAGAGGGAGCAGAGGCGCTATGTGTACCCCTAACAACAATATTCAATACATCTATCGAAACAGGGAGATTGCCTGAGGCATGGAAGACAGCAAATGTAGTCCCAATCTTTAAAAAAGGAGACAGACATGAAGCATTAAACTACAGACCAGTGTCACTGACATGTATAGTATGCAAAATCATGGAGAAGATTATCAGGAGAAGAGTGGTGGAACACCTAGAAAGGAATGATCTCATCAACAGCAGCCAACATGGTTTCAGGGACGGGAAATCCTGTGTCACAAACCTACTGGAGTTCTATGACTTGGTGACAGCAGTAAGACAAGATAGAGAGAGGGGTGGGTGGATTGCATTTTCTTGGACTGCAAGAAGGCGTTTGACACAGTTCCACACAAGAGATTGGTGCAAAAACTGGAGGACCAAGCAGGGATAACAGGGAAGGCACTACAATGGATCAGGGAATACTTGTCAGGAAGACAGCAGCGAGTCATGGTACGTGGCGAGGTGTCAGAGTGGGCACCTGTGACCAGCGGGGTCCCGCAGGGGTCAGTCCTAGGACCAGTGCTGTTTCTGGTATTTGTGAACGACATGACGGAAGGAATAGACTCTGAGGTGTCCCTGTTTGCAGATGACGTGAAGTTGATGAGAAGAATACACTCGATCGAAGACCAGGCAGAACTACAAAGGGATCTGGACAGGCTGCAGACCTGGTCCAGCAATTGACTCCTGGAGTTCAATCCCACCAAGTGCAAAGTCATGAAGATTGGGGAAGGGCAAAGAAGGCCGCAGACGGAGTACAGTCTAGGGGGTCAGAGACTACAAACCTCACTCAAGGAAAAAGATCTTGGGGTGAGTATAACACCAGGCACATCTCCTGAAGCGCACATCAACCAAATAACTGCTGCAGCATATGGGCGCCTAGCAAACCTCAGAACAGCATTCCGACATCTTAATAAGGAATCATTCAGGACCCTGTACACCGTGTATGTTAGGCCCATATTGGAGTATGCGGCACCAGTTTGGAACCCACACCTAGCCAAGCACGTGAAGAAACTAGAGAAAGTGCAAAGGTTTGCAACAAGACTAGTCCCAGAGCTAAGAGGTATGTCCTACGAGGAGAGGTTAAGGGAAATCAACCTGACGACACTGGAGGACAGGAGAGATAGGGGGGACATGATAACGACATACAAAATACTGAGAGGAATTGACAAGGTGGACAAAGACAGGATGTTCCAGAGATTGGACACAGTAACAAGGGGACACAGTTGGAAGCTGAAGACACAGATGAATCACAGGGATGTTAGGAAGTATTTCTTCAGCCACAGAGTAGTCAGTAAGTGGAATAGTTTGGGAAGCGATGTAGTGGAGGTAGGATCCATACATAGCTTTAAGCAGAGGTATGATAAAGCTCACGGCTCAGGGAGAGTGACCTAGTAGCGATCAGTGAAGAGGCGGGGCCAGTAGCTCGGACTCGACCCCCGCAACCTCAACTAGGTGAGTACAACTAGGTGAGTACACACACACACACACACACACACACACACACACACACACACAAGCACGTCAAGAAGTTAGAGAAAGTACAAAGGTTTGCAACAAGGCTAGTCCCAGAGCTCAAGGGAATGTCTTACGAGGAAAGGTTGAGGGAAATCGGACTGACGACACTGGAGGACAGAAGCGTCAGGGGAGACATGATAACGACATACAAGATACTGCGGGGAATAGACAAGGTGGACAGAGATAGGATGTTCCAGAGAGGGGACACAGGGACAAGGGGTCACAACTGGAAGCTGAAGACTCAGACGAGTCACAGGAACGTTAGGAAGTATTTCTTCAGTCATAGAGTTGTCAGCAAGTGGAATAGCCTAGTAAGTGAAGTAGTGGAGGCAGGAACCATACATAGTTTTAAGAAGAGGTATGACAAAGTTCAGGAAGCAGAGAGAGAGAGGACCCAGTAGCGATCAGTGAAGAGGCGGGGCCAGGAGCTGAGTATCGACCCCTGCAACCACAATTAGGTGAGTACAATTAGGTGAGTACACACACACACACACACACACCACACACACACACACACACACACACACACACACACACACACACACACACCACACACACACACACACACACGCACTCACACACACACACTCACACACATACATACTCACACACACAGGTGGTAATGCTTTATTTACACTAAGCAAAGGCCAGATTGGTTTGTAATATACCACATGGATAAAATACATATATTAAACATTTCAGGATAAGTTGTTTCTAAATTCATTAATTTCATCGCATTCCAGTACACAACAACGCAATTGTCCACCTGGCAAAGTTTACATTTCGTTTGGTCTACATGCGGTGGTGGTGATTTAACCTCCCAAAGATACTTGGATCCCAGCCGGAGCCGGGCGGTAGTGACATGCACGAGTCTGCTTATGTGCCTCCTCCTGCATGATAGAAAGATGACTGGTGGACTGACTTGTGTCAGTCTCCTTCAGTCTTAAGTCAATATAGTTCAGTTGAAGTTCTTTTCGTATTATTGTTCTCAAACTGTTAACTGAGTAGCCAAGATTATAATCTACTCCATCTACGAAGGTTTATAACTTAGCCAGTTCATCAGTTTTATCATGCATCTGAAGACCAATGTGAGATGGAATCCACAGAAGGTGCATTCCAACTCCACAATCCTACCACACCTGTCTGGCTACTTAATGAGTTGAGAGCGTTTATGGATGATAGAGAATCAGCTACAATTAAAGTGTCAGCCTTAGATACATGGATTCATGGGAGAGCAATGAGTATGAAAAACATTTCTGTTTAAAGAGTAGAGTTATTGATGCATGGGCTAGTAAGCCTGCTGCAGTTATATTGATATGTGGGAGTTTTGGCAAAAAACACAGGCGTTCTTCGGATCATTCATTCTGTTCTTTTTGTGACTTTATAACGCCCACTGTGTGGAAGAAACGTCGTCAATAAAGGATCGCACTTTTCTGCATTTATCTCTTTATTCAAGGTTCATTATACCGAGAGGTAGTATAAAAAATACAGTCAATTTAGGACACGGTTAATTGAAACGTCTTGGTTCTGAGACCTGGTTATTCCAAATGGTGTGAGTAATGTCCCAGGAATGTATCTTTACCATTAAACATACTCTAAAGTGATTGCATTTTCTCTTTCATTTCCCTCTTATTGACAGCCCGTGTGAGGTACACACGCCCTAGATACGACCCAGCTGGTGAAGGAAAGTGATTGACGGTGTAGGTCAGAAGGAGATGCTTAGAAGCAACCACAGTCCTCCTCACCAACACTATCAGATAAAACACTGCCATGTACACATTGTCCAACCCATCACTCATGTTATAATTATGCATAATAAAAACGAAAATGCTCACTACGGGTGACCTGACCTGCTTCACCTAACCTGATCTGATTCTGTGAGCTTTGATAGGCAGGTTCGTGGATTAGCTCTTCACTGGAGAAACCTCCATCTACAATGAAATATCATTAAATATAATGTTTTTCCTTTCATGTGTGTTTGATGTAACACAGAAGCTGGAGAAGTTCCAGAAGTCAGACTGCTGTCAAAGTGAAGTATCAGCGAAGATCACTACTAATATGATAGAGGCATTGACACAGTCAATATAAAGATTATTATTATTAGACTCCAGGTAGGTAGGGAAACTCTAAATACTTATAAGTATCACACAGCGCTCTGGGAAATGGGAAGTAGTCTGGGTTGGTCTAAAGAAGACAAGGGTATTCCTTGTTCCTTGTATCAAAAAGATCTTTACTAGCATCAAGGCATTCCCCTTCTCCCTCCTTAAAGGATGGATAGGGAGACAATGTTTGACAAATTAGGAATGAGACCAAGAGGGCATGAAAGTAACATGAAAACCCAGATGAGCTTCAGGAATGTTAGGAAATACTTACTCTGTCTTAGGGCAATAAAACAAAACTATAACAACAATCTGGTTGATAAATAGCAAATGCAAACTACATACACAGTTTAAAGAATAATATGACTGAGTCCAAGAGGCCAGGAACCAGTGATACTAATTGATAGACGATTAAGAGGGAGGATGAGAAGCTGAGACTCTCAAATAAAAAAGACCTGAAGCCTTGGCAACACTTAGTATAGACAGTACAGTTATCTGTAAGAATTTGCAAGATTTAGACACACTGTAAGTATAATCCAACAAGTTGTGTCAAGTGTTGGTCCCAATAAATATAAAGTTAAATTGATGAGCGCAGAGTAAGTAGACAGGAGGCTTGATATAACTTAACTAGCGAGAAGCTCTAGTGCTAAAAGGTGTACACACTTAGAGGTGTAAATCTTTTACAGTATATAAGGTAAGAGTACACTGTACTTCCAGCTAAGAGATTCGAGTAGTCTTGACTGGGTGTGTATAGGCGACTTGCATCCCTAATGACCCTCGTGTAGTTGATACCTTTCAAACCTAATAAATCAAAGGTAACTAACCTCTAAGGTTTAAGCAACGAGAGGAACTGGAGAACAGACATTCTCAAAGGCGCATAAGAAGACGCCTCGAAGAATCGCAAGAATGTATACACCGAGAGATGTTTGCTTCTCTCGGTGTATATATACTAAGAGTTAACTTTCCAAGTAATCACTCAGAATTAAAGTATTCCATAATAGCGGTGAACAAGTAATGTGCAGCCTTAAAACTCGTGTAATCGAGAAGCTTTAAATCAAATTACTTGACCAGAGGAACACACAGCAGGCCACCTCAGAGACTCTGTTATGAAGTTTGTGAATATTCAAAGATTGATAAAACCTCTGGTGGGCAAAACGCTTCAATAAAAAATTTACCAAACTTTGTATATATCTCCTTTGTACACTTATCGGTATTATATATCATCTTTTAAACTGGACGAAATAGTAGGCTCAGGTAAATGCTGAACTACCAGCCCAGGCCAAGGAATCTAGGACAGAATTAGAGGGAATATAGAGTTAAATAATACAAGACGATATGTGTGAAGTTAAGACCGAATAAGACAAACAATAATAACGGAGCAGGAAGACTGACTTCAGAAAAAAACGAGAGGTCGAAGTTCTATGCAAGTGTAATGAAACAAACAAAAAAAAAAAGAGATGAGAGGAACTGAAGGGATAATAGAGAAAAACAACTTTAGGTATTACAAACATAGTTTACAAGGACAAGGACAAGAAATCTCAAGTTTCTCTCTCAGGAAAATGGCAGGATCTGAACCCACGGCAGCCAGTATTGAAACTCTCTTGCTAATCGTCTTGTTACGATTTCCTGGAACGCCATAGATATTTACAGTTTTTCTCTGTTGAGAGAAACTCTCAACAGAGAAAAATTGTAAATATCTATGATTACGCTGAAAAAAAATACGTATATGGCTTTAAAAACAGAAAATTTAGAAATACGTTAAAAATGACTGGATTTTTTTTTTTTTAGATAATTTTATAATTAAAGAACATATATCATGACGTAGATATTATTGAATCTTTAAGAATGACAAGCCAGACAGATACGACTACTTTCACTTAGAATATAAAAAAGATCTGTTGAGGAGAATCAGAGGCACAAGGAAGTGTAAGAGTGCGAGAACATCAGAGAGTAAAGACCTGTGCAAGGAGAAAGAGGAGAAAAATAAAATTTATTAAGAAATCGCTTTGAATTTCCCGTTTTAATGCCCATGATTTTTTTTTAACATAAAATCTAAGGAGCACCGTAGTTGGCTGCTCTACAGGCCACTGCTCAGCAGATTCTTCTCAAAGCCATATTTTTTTTAATAACTTAGACCTCGAGGAGCATTTCAGTAGGCCTAGTGGCCCATGCTAGTCGGATATTTAGATGTAATAGTTATTTTTTTAATTAATTCGTCATTTATGTGTTGGGTTTAATTGAAATTGTTAATGGTTATTCCGTTTTTGCCAGATAATGATTTTTTTAAGGCCTAGGAAATCGTGAATGTGGCATGCAAAGAGTATGTTACAATTTATTCGGTGTAAGTCACACTCCCATATAGGCTGCCTCCCAAGCAGTGAACCGGATGCTAAGGGTTTAATGATCAGTAGGGTACCTGTCGTTATATCAGTACCTTGGTTCAATGGCCAATCACAGGCAAGCCTGCCTATGCTGAAGCAACGTGGTTCACTTATGGTAAGTATTGGCAGACTTGCCTAGCTGCTGGTTGAGTACTGTGCAAACTCTCTGGCTTCTGCTTTGCCATCTGTCACCGTGGTGTACACTCAGTACATACTGTACATACTTGTATATATCATCTGGTGAAGGCAAATGTACATTATATTCTACTGTTGAGTTTTGTTTGCTCCACATTCCCATTACGACCAGTTCTCATAGGCTATTCTTTACCTGTGTTCGTAACAGCGAACAAGAGATACAATATGCAAAATAACCACAGGGGGAACTTCATGATAGCTCTATGCCTTTCATGTTGGAATCAATACAACAGGCGCTTTCAATGTTGCAGAAATTCTAACTAGAAAGTTCCCCTGAACTAATCTGTTTGGAATTCCTACCCTGCAACATTGCAGGCTCCTGATGGGTTGATTGCAACACGAAAGACCTAGAGCTATCATTTAACTCCCCCTGTAGTTGGTTTGCATATTAAGTGGGGTTTGCAGGCTGCATAATGAAGCTCTTTTTAACTATTGTTGCCGTTCGTAATGCTTGTTGATATGAAAGAGATGCCAGCGTTTCTATAAATAGTTATAATTTCTTGCTTGTCGAAAAATTAAAGAAAGAGTAGAGCTTTATCTGGTGACATCGACTAGTTAGTTTAGCCATGTTGTTTTCTCTGTATTTGGAAACTCAAAGTCTAATATATGAAAGAGAAATATTAAAAAAAAATAGAAGGAAAGAGAAAGAGATACAAAATGAAATACGAAGCTCTTACACAAGGTTTTATTCTTCGTTGTTAACAGCAGGTGTAACACGTACGGTTCTCAGAGTTCCTACCTTGACTGTGTACGTGATATTTCTCGATGGTAAATGAATGCACAAGCTGGTAAGTGGAGAAAAAGATACTATGGTGCAGGGAAAACCTCTGGTATTTTTGATAAACTTCAGTTGTAAACGCTGAGGCAGTAATGAACGTTGTGTTTTTCTCCTCTGTTTCAGGATATTTGTTGCCGACGTCGATGTTTTAATGTCCTTTAATTTCCACCTTTCTTTTGGTATTTATTGTCATATGAGGATGGGCGTACACACTGTGTATTGTGTTCAGAAATGATCCTTGTATTTGCCTTGTAAACGAGTGTTTATAGTATGTATACTAGCGTCGGTTACAGTGTAAATAAGGTCCAGTGTTACAAACCTAAGCGTGTTCAGGTTTTATTTGTGTTCATCTTTGCCAGACTCGTTTTGAGCAACCTGTCTTCAACTATTTTGCTGATACCTTTCAGTGGTTTGTTTCAAACGTTATACTGTAAATATTCGCTTGTGATATCTCAGCGCTTCTTCAGACTCCTTCAGTATACAAAGTAAATTTTTATCCAGTTCTATTGCGATGTTTTGTTTCATTATCTTCAGTCGCTATAAATAACTCCTGGAATATTTTGCTGTATTTCGTCACATTTTTACACTGATCACGTGATCTTTCACTGACATCTTTGGTGGCTATGGATAAGTTAGGACCAATTTTTCATTTTGGAGGCAATGTTATTTTCAAAATACAGCTGCGCTTATTACACTTATTCCATGACCTTCCTGCTTTGTTCTCTTTTCGGCTATTTCCCTTCTTTATTTGTTCCAAAAGTTATGGTACTTTCCTTTTGTTTTCATGTAGTGTCTGTTAAAAAGAAGCCTCCATATCGTTATTTTTTTTTTTCAGATCTGAGGGCATTTTTACATAGTCATGTGTCATTCTACGTGTCGTGAAAAATCATCTTTCTCTCCAGTCAGTTTCACAATGATTGACGGTCTTTGTGATAAACAGCTTTGCACTCTCAAAGTGACAAGTGCCATTCTATATTGTCTATTTGACTTTGCCATTGTAAGCTCTCAGAGTCCATCCCTGTTTTGATCTTTGATATATAAGAACATAAGAACATAAGAAAGAAGGAACACTGCAACAGACCTTCTGACCCATGCGGAGCAGGTCCATGTCCCCCCCCCCTCCCGGATTAGCCCAATGACCCATGCCCCCCGGATTAGCCCAATGACCCATCCCCCCGGATTAGCCCAATGACCCACCCAGTCTGGTCACCTCCACTCAAGGAAGGAGCACGGCACCAGACCCAGCAGCACAAGCTAGTCAGGTCCAACTCACACCCACCCTCACCCACTCATGTATTTATCTAACCTATTTTTAAAACTACACAACGTTTTAGCCTGAATAACTCTACTCGGAAGTTTGTTCCACTCATCCACAACTCTATTACCAAACCAGTGCTTTCCTATATCCTTCCTGAATCTGAATTTTTCCAACTTGAAACCATTGCTGCGAGTCCTGTCTTGGTTGGAAATTTTCAGCATGCTATTTACATCCCCTTTATTTATTCCTGTTTTCCATTTATATACCTCAATCATATCCCCCCTAATTCTACGCCTTTCGAGAGAGTGCAGATTCAGGGCCCTCAGTCTAACCTCATTGGGAAGATTTCTGATACAAGGGATCATCTTTGTCATCCTCCTCTGTACGTTTTCCAGAGCATTTATATCCATTCTGTAATACGGTGACCAGAACTGTGCAGCATAGTCTAAATGAGGCCTAACCAAGGATATATAGAGTTGAAGAACAACCTGAGGACGTCTATTATTTATACTTCTAGATATGAAGCCAAGAATTCTGTTAGCTTTATTGCGAACACTAATGCACTGTTGTCTTGGTTTTAGATTACTGCTAACCAGAACTCCTAATTCCTTTTCGCAATTAGTAGTATTAAGATCTACATTATTTAATTTATATGTGGCATGGTTATTTATCTGTTCAACATTTAGAATTTTGCAATTGTCAGTATTAAACTGCATCTGCCACTTCTCCGACCATTGCATCAGTCTATTCAAATCATCCTGGAGTGCTCTAGTGTCCTCATTAGAATGAATTGAACGGCCTATTTTGGTGCCATCAGCAAATTTGCTTATGTCGCTATTTATTCCCTCATCTATGTCGTTCATGTAAATTGTGAACAACAACGGGCCCAACACTGACCCCCTGAGGAACACCGATTGTGACGTGACCCGATTCTGATTTCTCCCCATTTATGCAAACTCTCTGCTGCCTATTTGTCAGCCATGCCTCTACCCAGGAAAAAATTTCTCCTCCTATTCCGTGTGCCTTAAGTTTCCTCAATAGCCTCTGGTGTGGAACTCTATCGAAAGCCTTACTGAAGTCCATATACACAATATCATATTCATTACCATGATCTACCTCCTCAGACACCTTAGTGAAAAAAGTTAGTAAATTCGTAAGGCAGGAACGCCCCTTTGTAAAACCGTGTTGAGATTCATTAATCTGTCTGTGCCTATCAAGATGGCTACGAATTTCTTCGGCATTTATTGATTCCATAAATTTTCGCACTATGAAGGTAAGGCTTATTGGTCTATAGTTCGAAGCCAAGGACCTGTCACCTGCCTTGTAAATAGGTATTACATTTGCCATTTTCCAATTATCAGGCACTATGCCAGTTTGTAGTGATATGTTAAAAAGATTAGCCAAAGGTATGCTAAGTTCCTCTTTACATTCCTTTAACACCCTTGCAAACAGTTCATCAGGACCTGGGGATTTGTTAGGTTTTAGTTTCACTATTTGTCTGAGGACCATGTCACTTGTTACTGCAATCGTGCATAGTTTATTATCATCCTGTTCTACATAATTTATTATTTCAGGAATATCGCTAGTATTTTCCTGGGTGAAAACTGAGAGGAAGTAGGTATTGAGAATTTCACACATATCCTTATCACTGTCAGTGATCTGACCAGAGTTACTCTTAAGTGGGCCAATCTTGTCCCTAATCTTACTTCTGTATACCTGAAAGAACCCTTTTGGGTTAGTCTTTGAATCCCTTGTGACCTAAGCCTCGTAATCCCTTTTTGCTTTTCTTATTCCTTTATTTCTCTCTTTAATTGAATATATTGATTTCTTAACTGCCCATCCCCTCTTTTGATACGCCTATATATGCCTCTCTTTCGAACAATGAGATGTTTTAACCAATGTTCATCCATTTGGGATCATTTTTGTTAGATCTAATTTCCCTACTCGGAACAAAAGTTGTCTGGGCAGCTAGAACTATGCTCGAGAAAACGTCATATTGGGAGCCAAGATCACCTACCTGACCCATAGTCAGGTCATCCCAATTTAACCCACCCAGGTAATTTTTCAGTCCCATGAAGTCGGCTAAGCAAAAATCTGGGACAGAGATTTGATTGCAGTTATCTGGATAATTCCATGATATATTGAAACTAATTAGTGAATCTTTGTTGGCAAGAACCAAGCCAAGCAGATTGTTTCCTCTAGTTGGTTCTGTCACAACCTGAACCATATCAAGAAAGTCACTAAACTCAAGATTTCCTGTCATATTGTTCCAATCAATTTGTCTAAAGTTAAAATCTCCCATTATCACAACATTTTCATATCTAGATGCCTTATGAATTTCGTCCCATAACAGCTTACTGCACTCCCTATCAAGGTTTGGGGCCTATAAATCAAACCCAAAATTAATTTGTCACGTCCCTCGAGAAACTGTAGCCAAACAGATTCTTTGTTCGATATTTCTAATCTTACATCATGTCTAAGACAACAATTTAAACTTTCTCTGACATACGTCGCCACTTCACCGCCCTTCCTGTTGACCCTATCAGTTTGGAATAGTTTAAAACCCTGTATATTGCATTCAGAAGGCATTTCTCTATCTTTAAGGTTGAACCAGGTCTCTGTTATACCAATAATGTTAATATTACCTACACTTGCAAGTAATCTTAGCTCATCTATCTTATTTCTTAGACTCCTACTATTTGTATAATAAACCTTAAGGGAGCTAGTCACTCGTTGCCCTCTCCTATCTCTCTTTGTTTGTTGATCAATTGATGTGTCATTACTAGCAACTTTATTTTGAATATTGTCTTTTAAACATATCCCTGAGGTATCCCGGTAATAACTGCTGTTTTTAACCCTAAAACTTCAGCCTGATTGTTTCCCACAAACACCCATACCTCTATAATTTATCAGTTTAAATTTCTAGACAAGTCATCAATTATCCTCTCAATCGAATTGGCTAATGCAACCACTCCATCCCCAGAGAGATGAACCCCATCCCTTGCATCCTAGTTCATGAATAGTGAGTCTTCCTTTTCTGTTCTCCCTTACACGTTTCTATCGCCTTTATGAATTATTGCATTTATTGGCTTTAAGATTATGTTATAAATGGTTAAGTTTTACGCATAGACGACATTCTAACCTAACCTAACTTAACCTAACCTAACTTAACCTAACCTAACTTAACCTAACCTAACCTAACCTAACCTAACCTAACTTAACCTAACCTAACTTAACCTAACCTAACTTAACCTAACCTAACTTAACCTACCCTAACCTAACTTAACCTAACCTAACTTAACCTAACCTAACTTAACCTAACCTAACTTAACCTAACCTAACCTAACCTAACCTAACCTAACCTAACCTAACCTAACCTAACCTAACCTAACCTAACCTAACTCTAACCTAACCTAACCTAACTCTAACCTAACCTAACATAACATAACATAACCTAACCTAACCTAACCTAACCTAACCTAACCTAACTCTAACCTAACCTAACATAACATAACATAACCTAAATACAGCATTTCGAAGAAAAATTTGCTTAAAATCGTATGTGAAATATCGACGTTAATTTTTGAACATCTGGTTGCAAACAGAACATAAAGGCACAATACCGTGACTGGAACAATACACTAATAACCCGCACATAGGAGAGAGACGCTTACGACGACGTTTCGGTCCGACTTATACCATTTACAAAGTCACACCGAAAGGTCGTCGTAAGCTTCTCTCTCCTGTGTTCGGGTTATTTGTGTATTACTGGTGGCAGTGTTACATTTACTTGTTGAGGTGTTTATTCCGCATGTGTCTCTCACTATTCTCTTTTGGCAGAATTGATAACTCCATCAGGTTCATGTTCTGAATTTATTGTTTTTTTTTATTCTTTGCGTGAAGCCTACAAGGAAATGTGAAAGTTGAATCGAGAACTAGGATATGTAGTTCTAATATTTATTTAATTGTGTGTGTGTGTGTGTGTGTGTGTGTGTGTGTGTGTGTGTGTATGTGTGTGTGTGTGTGGTCAATGGAACCAGGCTACATATGTTATAAATACTGACAATTATCTGTGTGTCATCAATTGTGTTAATTGTGTTTGTATGTTATCAGTTGTGAGAGTTTGTGGAAAGTAATTATTCACTATTTATCTTCTCGTCCCAATTAGATACATTTGCACAACTTCATACAGAAATTCCTTTAAAGGAAAATAAAAGTCCTGGTTTCAATTACACAAAAAATTGGGTTCTTGATTAATACATACAACTGCAGATAATATGCAGTTAAAGTTACTAGTATACAACATTTGTTGACACAGGTGTGTGACGTGAATATACTGAAACAACTTCTGTGCTGAAGGTAGACAGGTTTCAACAAATGCAATGTCATTCATCTCATTGGTATTCATTGTTGTCACTATGTGCTGGAAACTCTGACCTACCATGCATCACAGAACTGTTTTCTTTTTTAAGTACCTGCGTACAGGAAAGCCCAGTGTATACAGCACCTATTTTCGGTGTGTAACTTTTTCGTTGTCTTTCAATTGAGCCATTGTTCTTTATGTCCGGTGTTTTCATCGCTGCGCCTCCGTTATCGCCATTTTCGTAAACAGATGTGTCAGGGAAAGACGACCTGTGCTATATAGAGAGCTGTATGAGCATGGTCCTCTTGTGTCTATATAATTTCTACATCTTAGTCTACGTAATTTTTAAAAGTAGTGAGTGGCACTTCTTTGTGTTTTTAATCCCTCTACCTTCTCCTCATTACCATCTGCCTTCGTGTACATAACCTTGAAGGCTTTTGTGTGTCCGTGAAGCTCTTTTTACGGACTGATGTGTCTTTTCTGTTGATATAAGTTGTGTTTTTTTCCTGGCCTGTGGTTGATTTTTTGTCAACCTGTAGCGAGAACTGCTGCTGTTGTGGTCTACAGTACTGTATACAGAGTGTATTTGTGCTGTATTTTGTAAGTATTAATGCTTTGGTGGGTCACCTGAACATGATGATGCATTTCTACTATTATCCATAGGTTAGCCGTACCACAGGAGTGGTGTCAGAGGCACTGCGAATAAATATGAAGGAATTCAGCCTTCGCATGCGCTGTCATGGGTTAGTCTAACATAGCTAGTATCAAACATTTCAAGAAAGCTACAGTGAAATGACGAGTGTGGATTAGCGTGATGCTAACAGTATGGGAAAGAGCGTAAAACAGTATGAGTCACAGACATGATAGCAGCAGTAGGTAGCAACATGCAGTGGTACCTCAAGGTGAAATTGAAGTTCCCCCATTGTTTTGTAGAAGGAAAAGCGACTTACACTGCAGTATAATGCGTTCCATTATTGACAATATTTCTCAGTCTGTGATTGCATGAAATCACAAACAGAACTCAATGTTCTGTTTGCGACTTGACAAAGTCCACTGTGTGGAGCGAAACGTCGTCAATAAAGGATCACATTATACTGCATTTTAGTTTAGGTTAGGTAAAATTTGTCGGGAAACAGGACAAGTGTTTCCTGACGCGGATCTTAGTCATATGATGACCCGCCGTTGGAGCTTTTGGTCATCTAAACGAGGCCTTCCGCTGGCTTACCGGACCAACCCCTTTTAACAAAAAATATGGTTATGATTATAACCATTTTCAAAGCATTTCGTGTCGCTTTTTTTTACTTCAAAAACAAAGGGGAATTTCAATTTCACTTTGAAATACGAGCATTTTATATAATTTCTCTCCATTATTTTTGCAAAAAAAATTCAATTACTGAACAGCATTCGTAAAGCCAATACCATTTTCCAGCCATAAAAAGCATAGCATATACGCACAAAGTGGCTATTTTGCAGTGAAATTTATACAACATATACACATATTCTTCGCAGTACGCTACATATACTTGGTAAAAATTGTATTTTCAACATAAACGTCACAGTTAAACGTGTGAAATGAAGAGGAAACGTTTTGCTCGGTTCCTCTTCAAGTTTATTGGTAGAACGTTTAAAGGAGAACGTTGAAATAAGAACAGTTAAAGTACAAAGTTACAAGCTGGATGTTTAAAGCAGAACGTTTAACGCTGAACGTTTAAATGAGAATATTAGAGTAATAATTATTTGAAAATTGTTCGTCCCATGTGAGGTTAAAGTCGTTCTTGTGTTATCCATCTTTGTTATCCATCCCATTGTCCTTTATCCTTCTCTGTGTTATCCATTCCATTATACGTTATCCACCCCATTATCTGTTATCCATCCCATTTTCTGTTATCCATCCCATTATCTATTTTCTGTCCCATTATCTGTTATCCACCCCATTATTTGTTATCCATCCCATTATCTGTTACCCATCCCGTTTTCCATTATTCTTCTCTTTCGTCCCTCGTATTATTATCACTGTTATCCATGAAAATATTATCCTATTAACCATTCTTTAAGTCATAACCATCTCATTAATATCCCTTTTAGTCCTCCCATGAACACCCTTGTTATCCATCTCATTAATATTTTCGTTATCCCTCCTTTTAACTGTTATTCATACTCTTAATCGTTATCCATTCCAGTAACACCCCAGTTATCCAACTCATTGACACCCCATTTATCCATCCCATTAACACCCCAGTTATCCAACCCATTAACATCCCAGTTATACATCCCATTAACACCCCAGTAATCCGTCCCATAAACACCACAGTTATCCAACCCATTAACATCCAAGTTATACATCAGATTAACACCCCAGTAATCCATCCCATTAACACCCCAGTTATCGAACCCATTAACACTACAGTTATCCATCCCATTAACTGATATTTATCCTTGTTATGCATCTCTTTAATTTCTTTTAGTGTTACATATCCAAACTATCTGTCCCATTAACTGATATCCATAATGTTTTAGCCATCCCATTAACTGACATCCATCAGTTTTATCCCTCTCATTAATTCTTATCCATCTGTTTTATCCATCCCATTTAGTGGTATGCATGATTGTTATCCAACCCATTAACTGTTACCTATCCGAGTTAGCCAACCCATTAAATTTTCTCCATTCATGTTAACCGTTTCTGTTATCCGTCCGTGTTATTCAACCCATTAACTTTTACCCACCCCTCTTATCCATGATTAACTGTTGTCGCTCCGTGCTATCCATACGTGCCATTAACCCCCATTAATTGTTATCAGTCAGTGTTAAGTATCCCATTAACGGCTATCCATCCCCATAATCCATTTAATTACATCTTTTAAAACCCATTTCTTGTCATCTCTCCCACTGCAGTATACTGTTGTCAAGCTGTAGCTGTAGCACTATTCTTGCTGTAGCCTACAGTGTTGTAGTGTTATTCTTGCTGTAGCCTGCAGTGCTTCTCTTGCTGTAGACTACAATGCTGTAGTGCTATTATTGCTGTAGCCTACAGTGTTGTAGCACTAATCTTACTGTAGCGTACAGTGCTGTAGTGCTACGCTTGTTGTAGCCTACAGTGTAGGATACAGGGTATATTATTGCTGTATGCAAAATATATTCCTGCTGTATACAGGGTATATTCATCCTGTATGTAGAGTATATTCGTGTTGTATACAGGGTATATTCGTTCTGTATACAGAGTATATTCGTGCTGAACACATGGTATAGGTATATTCGTGCAGTATACAAAGTATATTCGCGCTGTATTTTGTACTCATGATTCGTCTCAGGTGTCAAGACTATCTGTGTGAGTGTGCTCAGGGTTTATTGGCTGTTCTCTGCGATTTTTAGCGACTTTTGTGTTTTTTCTTAAAAACTCTAAAAACTTTGTTCCTTATCACCTGCAGAGCTGTTTCTTAACGACCGTAGATCAAGTTTTTTTCAACGATTGTAGTTCAAGGTTTTTAACGACTGTTGTTCAAGGTTTTTTAATGACTGTTGTTCAAGATTTTTAACGACTGTAGTTCAAGGTTTTTTAACAACTGTTTTTCAAGTTTTTTTAACGATTGTTGTTCAAGGTTTTTTAACGACTGTAGTTCAAGGTTTTTTAACGACTGTAGTTCAAGGTTTTTTAACGACTGTAGTTCAAGGTTTTTTAACGACTGTTTTTCAAGTTTTTTTAACGATTGTTGTTCAAGGTTTTTTAACGACTGTAGTTCAAGGTTTTTTAACGACTGTAGTTCAAGGTTTTTTAACGACTGTTTTTCAAGTTTTTTTAACGACTGTAGTTCAAGGTTTTTTAACGACTGTAGTTCAAGGTTTTTTAACGACTGTTTTTCAAGTTTTTTTAACGATTGTTGTTCAAGGTTTTTTAACGACTGTAGTTCAAGGTTTTTTAACGACTGTAGTTCAAGGTTTTTTAACGACTGTTTTTCAAGGTTTTTTAACGACTGTAGTTCAAGGTTTTTTAACGACTGTAGTTCAAGGTTTTTTAACGACTGTAGTTCAAGGTTTTTTAACGACTGTTTTTCAAGGTTTTTTAACGATTTTTGTTCAAGGTTTCTTAACGACTGTAGTTCAAGGTTTTTTAACGACTGTAGTTCAAGGTTTTTTAACGACTGTAGTTCAAGGTTTTTTAACGACTGTTTTTCAAGTTTTTTTAACGATTGTTGTTCAAGGTTTTTTAACGACTGTAGTTCAAGGTTTTTTAACGACTGTAGTTCAAGGTTTTTAACGACCGTTGTTCAAGGTTTTTTAACGACTGTAGTTCAAGGTTTTATAACGACTGTTGTTCAAGGTTTTTTAACAATTGTTTTTCAAGGTTTTTTTAACGATTGTTGTTCAGGGTTTTTTAACGACTGTAGTTCAAGGTTTTTTAACGACTGTTTTTCAAGGTTTTTTAACAATTGTTTTTCAAGGTTTTTTTAACGATTGTTGTTCAGGGTTTTTTAACGACTGTAGTTCAAGGTTTTTTAACGACTGTTTTTCAAGTTTTTTTAACGATTTTTGTTCAAGGTTTTTTAACGACTGTAGTTCAAGGTTTTTTAACGACTGTTCTTCATGGTTATTTAACGACTGTTGTTTAAGTTTTTTTAACGACTGTAGTTCAAGGTTTTTTACGACTGTTCTTCAAGGTTTTTTAACGACTGTAGTGCTGAATTTTTAACACCTAGGTGTGTACAGCTATTTTTTTAACTACTGTAGTGCATAATTTTTTTAAGGACTGTAGTGCAAGGTTTTTTTTTAACTGCAGTAGACCATGGTTTTTCTAACGACCGCATCACTGGTTTTAATGGCCAGTGATGCGGTTTTCGTTGGATATTATTTTGGCTTCGGTGTTGTTCTTTTTTTTGCTTAGATTTTTATTTTTTTGTGGCTCTGATACGGTTTTATGAAGTTTTATTTAGCTTTTGTTTTTTACTGAACAATTTTTTTTTATGAGCGATGGAATTTTTTTTGTCGTTGAGTGTATAGCAGTGTTGTAGACTGTGACGTAGTTGTCGTTGAGTGTATAGCAGTGTTGTAGACTGTGACGTAGTTGTCGTTGAGTGTATAGCAGTGTTGTAGACTGTGACGTAGTTGTCGTTGAGTGTATAGCAGTGTTGTAGATTGTGACGTAGTTGTCGTTGAGTGTACAGCAGTGTTGTAGACTGTGACGTAGTTGTCGTTGAGTGTATAGCAGTGTTGTAGATTGTGACGTAGTTGTCGTTGAGTGTATAGCAGTGTTGTAGATTGTGACGTAGTTGTCGTTGAGTGTATAGCAGTGTTGTAGACTGTGACGTAGTTGTCGTTGAGTGTATAGCAGTGTTGTAGACTGTGACGTAGTTGTCGTTGAGTGTATAGCAGTGTTGTAGATTGTGACGTAGTTGTCGTTGAGTGTATAGCAGTGTTGTAGATTGTGACGTAGTTGTCGTTGAGTGTATAGCAGTGTTGTAGACTGTGACGTAGTTGTCGTTGAGTGTATAGCAGTGTTGTAGATTGTGACGTAGTTGTCGTTGAGTGTATAGCAGTGTTGTAGATTGTGACGTAGTTGTCGTTGAGTGTATAGCAGTGTTGTAGATTGTGACGTAGTTGTCGTTGAGTGTATAGCAGTGTTGTAGACTGTGACGTAGTTGTCGTTGAGTGTATAGCAGTGTTGTAGACTGTGACGTAGTTGTCGTTGAGTGTATAGCAGTGTTGTAGATTGTGACGTAGTTGTCGTTGAGTGTATAGCAGTGTTGTAGACTGTGACGTAGCGCAGAGTGCTGCAGACTGTGACGTAAGAACATAAGAACATAAGAAAGGAGGAACACTGCAGGAGGCCTGCTGGCCCATACTAGGCAGGTCCTTTACAATTCATCCCACTAACAAAACATTTACCCAACCCAATTTTCAATGCTACCCAAGAAATAAGCTCTGATGTGAAAGTCCCACTCAAATCCAACCCTTCCCACTCATGTACTTATCCAACCTAGATTTGAAACTACCCAAAGTCCCAGCCTCAATAACCCAACTAGGTAGACTGTTCCACTCATCAACTACCCTATTTCCAAACCAATACTTTCCTATGTCCTTTCTAAATCTAAACTTATCTAATTTAAATCCATTACTGCGGGTTCTCTCTTGGAGAGACATCCTCAAGACCTTATTAATATCCCCTTTATTAATACCTATCTTCCACTTATACACTTCGATCAGGTCTCCCCTCATTCTTCGTCTAACAAGTGAATGTAACTTAAGAGTGCTGCAGACTGTGACGTAGCGCAGAGTGCTGTAGACTGTGACGTAGCGCAGAGTGCTGTAGACTGTGACGTAGCGCAGAGTGCTGTAGACTGTGACGTAGCGCAGAGTGCTGTAGACTGTGGTTTACTTTTTTGGATAGTAATGCAATATGTTGTAGACGGTGATGTAGTATTCGTTGACCGAAGTGCAATGAAGGCTGTGATGTAGTTTTACTGGATTGTATTGCAGAGTGTTGCTGGCTATGGATGTTTTTGAGTTGCTCTTTACTTTGTAATTTATATGGAATGTTTGTAAGTAATATTTAGTTTTCCGTGAACTTTATTAAGTTAATGTCACAGTCAGTAGAAGACTGTAACTCTGTATACCAGTATATAACACTGACACGTTAATGAACAAGACATGTGCTCATGTGTCTTATTAAGTAGAATGTGAAATCGTTCGAGTGAGTTACAGTGTCAAGATCACTTTATCAGAAGGAAACAATATGCGATGCTAATTCCACCTGATGTAAAAATTTTCCTAGTGTTTTTACAAATAATGAACATGTTTTTAATTAATCTGAAACATGTATAAACGTGTAGTTAAAATATGGCTAATGTGATTATTTTTCGCAGTATAATAAATAAATAGTATTTAAATAATATACGTATTATTTACCGATAAATTGTTTTTATGCTTAACAAACATTCCAGCTGACCGGATGGAAGACACAGAAAATGTATGGAAGTCTTCCACTTCGTGTTTACCAGAAGAAAGTCTTTTGTGATGACTGGTGCCATCACAGGTCAAGGTTGATTCACCTCACGGCGGCCCTGCTGAAGGCTCTCTCTTCCAGAAGCAGGAAGTGACACAGTGTGAGCGTTGGTAAGGGTGACACCTGTAGGCACTAGCTCCTGCAAGACGCACTTGTTGACACACTGCTTCTGGAAGCGTCTGGAGTCCGTTTTGATGGTATATATCATGCAGGACTCCAGACTGCAGCCAGCAAGCGTTGCTACCCTCACCTCGACTCCAGTATGAAGTTTGTGAGTTAACTTCTGGATTTTAAGAGCCTGAGTATTAAGTTGAGAGGGAGATACGCTTACAAGCTGCAGCGGGGATTCGAACCCATGCCATTGTTACGGTGCTAAAGGATGGTGAACAGAGTCATTCAGCCGCGAGGTGATGGCTTTACATTATCTGATGAGGCAATCTGGATAAAGCACTCTTGCTGTTAGTGGTGGGGAAGGGAGCTATAAAAAACCTGTAACTGACGTCGCAGCAGAGGAGTCTGTTAACATTACCTAATGAACACTGATCTCTTTTATTGTAACCACCACAGCGTAATGAAAGAACGCAGGCGGTTTGACATATATATATATATATATATATATATATATATATATATATATATATATATATATATATATATATATATATATATATATATATATATATATATATATATATATATGTATGTGTGTATGTGTGTGTGTGTGTGTGTGTGTGTGTGTGTGTGTGTGTGTGTGTGTGTGTGTGTGTGTGTGTGTGTGTGTGTGTGTGTGTGTGTGTGTGTGTGTGTGTGTGTGTGTGTGTGTCGTGCCGAATAGGTAACACTGGTTAATTAGCAAAAACTCATTGTAAGTTAAGTCCTTTCTAAAATTTTCACTACGTTTAAAGATATTTTTTTTTCATTTATGTTAATGTAAAAATTAATAATTTTGTACCAAAAGAACCTTAGAAAACTTATAAAACCTTATTATAACAAGCGCAATTTAATTTAGCCTAATCCAAATAATTATATTCTAGATAAGTTTACAATGAATTAATAATGACTTGACACAATGAAATATTTTTTTTCCGTTTGGTTCAGAATGATTTTGGCGAAATTATTGCATACGCAAATTTTCGCTTGCCTTATTCGGCAAAAAGAGCATTGCTATTTAAGCCAAAATCACAAGTTTTTCCTATTCGTCACGACATATATATGTATTTTCTTCTTCTCTTATCCCCTTGTTTATTATTGATTGTTATTACACCTTTGGCTTGAAGGTTTCATTATAATTCATTAGCAAGTGTTTTATAACGTCAGAAATCACACGTCAGTATTTCTGTTCTTATTTCACCACATTATTTTTTCTTTTAGTTATATATCAAACCAATTACTGTAACATTATACAAAATTACATTAATTATTATGTACTGCACGGTCAATCAGGTTGATTACCGAGAGTGACTCTCTGATCGCGGGTTCTAACCCCGCCCGTGGTATGGCGAGTATTACACAGACCTGACGAACCTTCACTGAGAACGAGAAAGGGACTGAAAGCTTTTTTATACACTTTGTTCTTTGTGTTCAAAGTAGTTAAAGCTTCCGTGGATAAAGCTGTAATGAAAGCATGTTTGTTCCCTATGATAATTAATGTCTGTGAATTATATGGTTAACTGTTAGTGTCGTATATTACCACTTAGTTCACGAAGAAGTTACACGGAAAGTGCAAGAGAGTGTTCAAGAGTGACAGTGTGTCGAGGGGAGAGTTGCAGTATATTGTAGTAATTTGGCAACTGCGAATTAGGATAGACTGGAGAATTATGATAATGCGTGAATAGGAGGAAAGGAAAAGATGTAATTAAAAGTAAATGAATGAATGAAGTATGAGGCAGATGCATAAATTTTTCAGAAGGAACAAGCTGTGAGTATCATGGATGAGGGTATACCTGGGTACTTGGAGGGTATACTTGGGTACCTGGAGGATATACTCGGTTACCTGGAGGGTATACCTGGGTACCTGGAGGGTATACCTGGATACCTGGAGGGTATACCTGGATACCTGGAGGGTATACCTGCGTGACTGGAGGGTGTTTCGGGGGTCAACGCCCCCGCTGCCCGGTCCATGACCAGGCCTCGCCAAAAGGAGTAATGTAATCAAAATTTTTTCTTGCTACAGACGTGGCTGCTGCTGGTGTTTCTGCTGGCCCTGACTGCTGTCTTCGCCAGCCCCGACCCCGGCAAGAAGAAAAAATTTGGCTTCGGTGGCGGCGGTAAGAAGTTTGGCAAGAAACGTGGCGGCTTCGTTGCTCGTCCCGTCTATGGTGGCGGCTATGGAGGCGGTGGTTTTGGTGGCGGTGGCTTTGGAGGCGGTGGTTTTGGAGGTGGTGGCTACGGCGGCCGTGGTTTTGGAGGCGGCGGCTTTGGAGGCGGTGGTTTTGGAGGTGGTGGCTACGGCGGCCGTGGATTTGGAGGCGGCGGCTTTGGAGGTGGCGGCTTCGGGGGCGGTGGATTTGGCGGCGGTGGGTTCGGAGGTGGTCATGGAGGCTATGGCCGGTAAACTAAACTTCAGGGAATCGAGGGAGAGATAGTCCTGGGGAGGATTGCCCATGCGGGAGAGTCTTCCCTGAGTTCTGTCTCTAAGTATCTCTTGTTCCTTCATGCTGTGCATGAAGACCCGTCTTGTCTCTCATATATAAGCAAATCACTTAATTTAAATAATCTACATCACTGTATTTCTGTGAAATTCATATCACTTGTCCTGTCCATTTACTGTTATTTCAGCGCTTTGCAAATAATTTTATGTAATAAACAACAGAAAAGATCATCTTTTGATTAGATAACCTTTGTTGAAGACTGTGTATGAAGACTGTGTGTGAAGACTGTGTATGAAGACTGTATGTGAAGACTGTGTGTGAAAACCGTGTGTGAAGACTGTGTATGAACACTGTGTGGGAAGACTGTGTGTGAAGACTGTGTGTGAAGACTGTGTGTGAAGACTGTGTGTGAAGACTGTGTGTGAAGACTGTGTGTGACGACTGTGTGTGAAGACTGTGTGTGAAGACTGTGTGTGAAGACTGTGTGTGAAGACTGTGTGTGAAGACTGTGTATGAAAACAGTGTATGAAGACTGTGTGTGAAGACTGTGTGTGAAGACTGTGTATGAAAACTGTGTGTGAAGACTGTGTGTGAAGACTGTGTGTGAAAAAATGTGTGTGAAGACTGTGTATGAAGACTGTGTGTGAAGACTGTGTGTGAAGACTGTGTGTGAAGACTGTGTGTGAAGACTGTGTGTGAAGAATGTGTATGAAGACTGTGTGTGAAGACTGTGTGTGAAGACTGTGTGTGAAGACTGTGTGTGAAGACTGTGTGTGAAAACTGTGTGTGAAGACTGTGTATGAAGACTGTGTGTGAAGACTGTGTGTGAAGACTGTGTGTGAAGACTGTGTGTGAAGACTGTGTGTGAAAACTGTGTGTGAAGACTGTGTGTGAAGACTGTGTATGAAGACTGTGTGTGAAGACTGTGTATGAAGACTGTGTGTGAAGACTGTGTATGAAGACTGTGTGTGAAGACTGTGTGTGAAGACTGTGTATGAAGACTGTGTGTGAAGACTGTATATGAAGACTGTGTGTGAAGACTGTGTGTGAAGACTGTGTATGAAGACTGTGTATGAAGACTGTGTGTGAAGACTGTGTGTGAAGACTGTGTATGAAGACTGCGTGTGAAGACGGTGTATGAAGACCCTGAATGAAGACTGTGTGAAGACTGTGTGTGAAGACTGCGTATGAAGACTGCGTGTGAAGACTGTGTATGAAGACTGTGAGAAGACTGTGTGTGAAGACTGTGTATGAAGACTGTGTGTGAAGACTGTGTATGAAGACTGTGTGTGAAGACTGTGTATGAAGATTGTGTATGGAGACTGTGTGTGAAGACTGTGCATGAAGACTGTGTATGAAGACTGTGTATGAAGACTGTGTATGAAGACTGTGTGTGAATACTGCGTATGAAGACTGTGTATGAAGACTGTGTGTGAAGACTGTGTGTGAAGACTGTGTGAAGACTGTGTGTGAAGAATGTGTGTGAAGACTGTGTGTGAAGACCGTGTGTGAAGACTGTGTATGAAGACTGTGTACGAAGACTGTTTGTGAAGACTGTGTGTGAAGACGAGTATGAAAACTGTGTGTGAAGAGTGTGTATGAAGACTGTGTGTGAAGACTGTGTATGAAGACTGTGTGTGAAGACTGTGTGTGAAGACTGTGTGTGAAGACTGTGTGTGAAGACTGTGTGTGAAGAATGTGTATGAAGACTGTGTGTGAAGACTGTGTGTGAAGACTGTGTGTGAAGACTGTGTGTGAAGACTGTGTGTGAAAACTGTGTGTGAAGACTGTGTATGAAGACTGTGTGTGAAGACTGTGTGTGAAGACTGTGTGTGAAGACTGTGTGTGAAGACTGTGTGTGAAAACTGTGTGTGAAGACTGTGTGTGAAGACTGTGTATGAAGACTGTGTGTGAAGACTGTGTATGAAGACTGTGTGTGAAGACTGTGTATGAAGACTGTGTGTGAAGACTGTGTGTGAAGACTGTGTATGAAGACTGTGTGTGAAGACTGTATATGAAGACTGTGTATGAAGACTGTGTGTGAAGACTGTGTGTGAAGACTGTGTGAAGACTGTGTGTGAAGAATGTGTGTGAAGACTGTGTGTGAAGACCGTGTGTGAAGACTGTGTATGAAGACTGTGTACGAAGACTGTTTGTGAAGACTGTGTGTGAAGACGAGTATGAAAACTGTGTGTGAAGAGTGTGTATGAAGACTGTGTGTGAAGACTGTGTATGAAGACTGTGTGTGAAGACTGTGTGTGAAGACTGTGTGTGAAGACTGTGTGTGAAGACTGTGTGTGAAGAATGTGTATGAAGACTGTGTGTGAAGACTGTGTGTGAAGACTGTGTGTGAAGACTGTGTGTGAAGACTGTGTATGAAGACTGTGTGTGAAGACTGTGTATGAAGACTGTGTGTGAAGACTGTGTATGAAGACTGTGTGTGAAGACTGTGTATGAAGACTGTGTGTGAAGACTGTGTATGAAGACTGTGTGTGAAGACTGTGTGTGAAGACTGTGTATGAATACTGTGTGTGAAGACTGTATATGAAGACTGTGTGTGAAGACTGTGTGTGAAGACTGTGTATGAAGACTGTGTATGAAGACTGTGTGTGAAGACTGTGTGTGAAGACTGTGTATGAAGACTGTGTATGAAGACTGTGTATGAAGACTGTGTATGAAGACTGTGTATGAAGACTGTGTATGAAGACTGTGTATGAATACTGTGTGTGAAGACTGTGTGTGAAGACTGTGTGTGAAGACTGTGTGTGAAGACTGTGTGTGAAGACTGTGTATGAAGACTGTGTATGAAGACTGTGTGTGAAGACTGTGTATGAAGACTATGTATGAAGACTGTGTGTGAAGACTGTGTGAAGACTGTGTATGAAGACTGTGTGTGAAGACTGTGTATGAAGACTGCGTGTGAAGACGGTGTATGAAGACTCTGAATGAAGACTGTGTGAAGACTGTGTGTGAAGACTGCGTATGAAGACTGCGTGTGAAGACTGTGTATGAAGACTGTGAGAAGACTGTGTGTGAAGACTGTGTATGAAGACTGTGTGTGAAGACTGTGTGTGAAGACTGTGTGTGAAGACTGTGTGTGAAGACTGTGTGTGAAGACTGTGTATGAAGACTGTGTGTGAAGACTGTGTGTGAAGACTGTGTGTGAAGACTGTGTGTGAAGACTGTGTGTGAAGACTGTGTGTGAAGACTGTGTGTGAAGGCTGTGTGTGAAGACTGTGTGTAAAGACTGTGTGTGAAGACTGTGTGTGAAGACTGTGTGTGAAAACTGTGTGTGAAGACTGTGTGTGAAGACTGTGTATGAAGACTGTGTGTGAAGACTGTGTATGAAGACTGTGTGTGAAGACTGTGTATGAAGACTGTGTGTGAAGACTGTGTGTGAAGACTGTGTATGAAGACTGTGTGTGAAGACTGTGTATGAAGACTGTGTGTGAAGACTGTGTGTGAAGACTGTGTATGAAGACTGTGTATGAAGACTGTGTGTGAAGACTGTGTGTGAAGACTGTGTATGAAGACTGTGTATGAAGACTGTGTATGAAGACTGTGTATGAAGACTGTGTATGAAGACTGTGTATGAAGACTGTGTATGAATACTGTGTGTGAAGACTGTGTGTGAAGACTGTGTGTGAAGACTGTGTGTGAAGACTGTGTGTGAAGACTGTGTATGAAGATTGTGTATGAAGACTGTGTGTGAAGACTGTGTATGAAGACTATGTATGAAGACTGTGTGTGAAGACTGTGTGAAGACTGTGTATGAAGACTGTGTGTGAAGACTGTGTATGAAGACTGCGTGTGAAGACGGTGTATGAAGACTCTGAATGAAGACTGTGTGAAGACTGTGTGTGAAGACTGCGTATGAAGACTGCGTGTGAAGACTGTGTATGAAGACTGTGAGAAGACTGTGTGTGAAGACTGTGTATGAAGACTGTGTGTGAAGACTGTGTATGAAGACTGTGTGTGAAGACTGTGTATGAAGATTGTGTATGAAGACTGTGTGTGAAGACTGTGCATGAAGACTGTGTATGAAGACTGTGTATGAAGACTGTGTATGAAGACTGTGTGAATACTGCGTATGAAGACTGTGTATGAACACTGTGTGTGAAGACTGTGTGTGAAGACTGTGTGAAGACTGTGTGTGAAGAATGTGTGTGAAGACTGTGTGTGAAGACCGTGTGTGAAGACTGTGTATGAAGACTGTGTACGAAGACTGTTTGTGAAGACTGTGTGTGAAGACGAGTATGAAAACTGTGTGTGAAGAGTGTGTATGAAGACTGTGTGTGAAGACTGTGTATGAAGATTGTGTATGAAGACTGTGTGTGAAGAGTGTGCATGAAGACTGTGTATGAAGACTGTGTATGAAGACTGTGTATGAAGACTGTGTGAAGACTGTGTATGAAGACTGTGTGTGAAGACTGTATGAAGACTGTGTATGAAGAGTGTGTGTGAAGACTGTGTGTGAAGACTGAGTGTGAAGACCGTGTGTGAAGACTGTGTATGAAGACTGTGTGTGAAGACTGTGTCTAAAGACTGTGTATAGAGACTGTGTATGAAGACTGAAGACTGTGTGCGAAAACTGTGTATGAAGACTGTGTATGAAGACTGTGTGTGAAGACTGTGTATGAAGACTGTGTGTGAAGACTGTGTATGAAGACTGTGCGTGAAGACTGTGTATGAAGACTGTGTGTGAAGACTGTGTATGAAGACTGTGTATGAAGACTGTGTTTGAAGACTTTGTGTGAAGACTGTGTGTGAAGACTGTGTATGAAGACTGTGTATGAAGACTGTGTATGAAGACTGTGTGTGAAGACTGTGTATGATGACTGTGTATGAAGACTGTGTATGAAGACTGTGTATGAAGACTGTGTTTGAAGACTGTGTGTGAAGACTGTGTGTGAAGACTGTGTGTGAAGACTGTGTGTGAAGACTGTGTATGAAGACTGTGTGTGATGACTGAGTATGAAGAATGTGTATGAAGACTGTGTATAAAGACTGTGTATGAAGACTGTCTATGAAGACTGTGTATGAAGACTGTGAATGAAGACTGTGTATGAAGACTGTGTGTGAAGATTGTGTGTGAAGACTGTGTATGAAGACTGTGTGTGAAGACTGTGTGTGAAGACTGTGTGTGAAGACTGTGTGTGAAGATTGTGTGTGAAGACTGTGTATGAAGATTGTGTGTGAAGGCTGTGTATGAAGACTGTGTGCGAAGCCTGTGTATGAAGACTGTGAATGAAGACTGAGTGTGAAGACTGTGTGTGAAGACTGTATGTGAAGACTGTGTATGAAGACTGTGTATGAAGACTGTGTGTGAAGACTGTGTGTGAAGACTGTGTGTGAAGACTGTGTATGAAGACTGTGTATGAAGACTGTGTGTGAAGACTGTGTGTGAAGACTGTGTGTGAAGACTGTGTATGAAGACTGTGTGTGAAGACTGTGTGTGAAGACTGTGTGTGAAGACTGTGTATGAAGACTGTGTGTGAAGACTGTGTATGAAGACTACGTGTGAAGACTGTGTATGAAGAATGTGTATGAAGACTGTGTGAAGACTGCGTGTGAAGACTGTGCATGAAGACTGTGTATGAAGACTGTATAAGAAGACTGCGTGTGAAGACTGTGTGTGAATACTGTGTTTGAAGACTGTGTGTGAAGACTGTGTATGAAGACTGTGTATGAAGACTGTGTATGAAGACTGTGTGTGAAGACTGTGTGTGAAGACTGTGTATGAAGACTGTGTATGAAGACTGTGTATGAAGACTGTGTGTGAAGACTGTGTATGAAGACTGTGTATGAAGACTGTGTGTGAAGACTGTGTGTGAAGACCGAGTGTGAAGACTGTGTGAAGACTGTGTGTGAAGACTGTGTGTGAAGACTGTGTGTGAAGAATGTGTATGAAGACTGTGTGAAGACTGTGTGTGAAGACTGTGCATGAAGACTGTGTATGAAGACTGTATAAGAAGACTGCGTGTGAAGACTGTGTATGAAGACTGTGTGTGAAGACTGTGTGTGAAGACTGTGTGTGAAGACTGTGTATGAAGACTGTGTGTGAAGACTGTGTATGAAGACTACGTGTGAAGACTGTGTATGAAGAATGTGTATGAAGACTGTGTGAAGACTGTGTGTGAAGACTGTGCATGAAGACTGTGTATGAAGACTGTATAAGAAGACTGCGTGTGAAGACTGTGTGTGAATACTGTGTTTGAAGACTGTGTGTGAAGACTGTGTATCAAGACTGTGTATGAAGACTGTGTATGAAGACTGTGTGTGAAGACTGTGTGTGAAGACTGTGTATGAAGACTGTGTATGAAGACTGTGTATGAAGACTGTGTGTGAAGACTGTGTATGAAGACTGTGTATGAAGACTGTGTGTGAAGACTGTGTGTGAAGACCGAGTGTGAAGACTGTGTGAAGACTGTGTGTGAAGACTGTGTGTGAAGACTGTGTGTGAAGAATGTGTATGAAGACTGTGTGAAGACTGTGTGTGAAGACTGTGCATGAAGACTGTGTATGAAGACTGTATAAGAAGACTGCGTGTGAAGACTGTGTGTGAATACTGTGTGTGAAGACTGTGTGTGAAGACTGTGTATGAAGACTGTGTGTGAAGACTGTGTATGAAGATTGTGTGTGAAGACTGTGTATGAAGACTTTGAATGAAGAATGTGTGTGAAGACTGTGTGTGAAGACTGTGTGTGAAGACTGTGGATGAAGACTGTGTATGAAGACTGTGTGTGAAGACTGTGTGTGAAGATTGTGTATGAAGACTGTGTGTGAAGACTGTGTATGAAGACTGTGTGTGAAGACTGTGTATGAAGACTGTGTATGAAGACTGTGTTTGAAGACTTTGTGTGAAGACTGTGTGTGAAGACTGTGTGTGAAGACTGTGTGTGAAGACTGTGTATGAAGACTGTGTGTGAAGACTGTGTATGAAGACTGTGTATGAAGACTGTGTATGAAGACTGTGTATGAAGACTGTGTTTGAAGACTGTGTGTGAAGACTGTGTGTGAAGACTGTGTGTGAAGACTGTGTGTGAAGACTGTGTATGAAGACTGTGTGTGATGACTGAGTATGAAGAATGTGTATGAAGACTGTGTATAAAGACTGTGTATGAAGACTGTCTATGAAGACTGTGTATGAAGACTGTGAATGAAGACTGTGTATGAAGACTGTGTGTGAAGATTGTGTGTGAAGACTGTGTATGAAGACTGTGTGTGAAGACTGTGTGTGAAGACTGTGTGTGAAGACTGTGTGTGAAGACTGTGTGGGAAGACTGTGTATGAAGATTGTGTGTGAAGACTGTGTATGAAGACTGTGTGCGAAGCCTGTGTATGAAGACTGTGAATGAAGACTGAGTGTGAAGACTGTGTGTGAAGACTGTGTGTGAAGACTGTGTATGAAGACTGTGTATGAAGACTGTGTGTGAAGACTGTGTGTGAAGACTGTGTGTGAAGACTGTGTATGAAGACTGTGTATGAAGACTGTGTGTGAAGACTGTGTGTGAAGACTGTGTGTGAAGACTGTGTATGAAGACTGTGTGTGAAGACTGTGTGTGAAGACTTTGTGTGAAGACTGTGTATAAAGACTATGTGTGAAGACTGTGTATGAAGACTGCGTGTGAAGACTGTGTATGAAGAATGTGTATGAAGACTGTGTGAAGAGTGTGTGTGAAGACTGTGTATGAAGACTGTGTATGAAGACTGTATAAGAAGACTGCGTGTGAAGACTGTGTGTGAATACTGTGTTTGAAGACTGTGTGTGAAGACTGTGTATGAAGACTGTGTATGATGACTGTGTATGAAGACTGTGTGTGAAGACTGTGTGTGAAGACTGTGCATGAAGACTGTGTATGAAGACTGTGTGTGAAGACTGTGTATGAAGACTGTGTATGAAGACTGTGTATGAAGACTGTGTGTGAAGACTGTGTATGAAGACTGTGTATGAAGACTGTGTGTGAAGACTGTGTGTGAAGACCGAGTGTGAAGACTGTGTGAAGACTGTGTGTGAAGACTGTGTGTGAAGACTGTGTGTGAAGAATGTGTATGAAGACTGTGTGAAGACTGTGTGTGAAGACTGTGCATGAAGACTGTGTATGAAGACTGTATAAGAAGACTGCTTGTGAAGACTGTGTGTGAATACTGTGTGTGAAGACTGTGTGTGAAGACTGTGTATGAAGACTGTGTGTGAAGACTGTGTATGAAGACTGTGTGCGAAGACTGTGTATGAAGACTGTGAATGAAGATTGTGTGTGAAGACTGTGTGTGAAGACTGTGTGTGAAGACTGTGGATGAAGACTGTGTATGAAGACTGTGTGTGAAGACTGTGTGTGAAGACTGTGTATGAAGACTGTGTGTGAAGACTGTGTGTGAAGACTGTGTGTGAAGACTGTATATGAAGACTGTGTAAGAAGACTGTGTGTGAAGACTGTGTGTGAAGACTGTGTGTGAAGACTGTGTATGAAGACTGTGTGTGAAGACTGTGTGTGAAGACTGTGTGTGATGACTGTGTATGAAGACTGTGTGTGAAGACTGTGTATGAAGATTGTGTATGAAGACTGTGTATGAAGATTGTGTATGAAGACTGTGTATCAAGACCGTGTATCAAGACTGTGTGTGAAGACTGTGTGTGAAGACTGTGTGTGAAGACTGTGTATAAAGACTGTGTATAAAGACTGTGTATGAAGACAGTGTATGAAGATTGTGTATGAAGACTGTGTATCAAGACCGTGTATCAAGACTGTGTATGAAGACTGTGTATGAAGACTGTGTATAAAGACTGTGTATGAAGACAGTGTATGAAGATTGTGTATGAAGACTGTGTATCAAGACCGTGTATCAAGACTGTGTGTGAAGACTGTGTGTGAAGACTGTGTGTGAAGACTGTGTGTGAAGACTGTGTGTGAAGACTGTGTGTGAAGACTGTGTGTGAAGAATGTGTGTGAAGACTGTGTATGAAGACTGTGTGTGAAGACTGTGTATGGAGACTGTGTGTGAAGATTGTGTATGAAGACTGTGAATGAAGACTGTGTGTGAAGACTGTGTGTGAAGACTGTTTGTGAAGACTGTGTTGAAGACTGTGTGTGAAGACTGTGTGTGAAGACTGTGTGTGAAGACTGTGCATGAAGTGTGTATGAGACTGTGTGTGAAGACTCTGCATCAAGACTGTGTGTGAAGACTGTGTATGAAGACTGTGTATGAAGACTGTGTATGAAGACTGTGTGTGAAGACTGTGTGTGAAGACTGTGTATGAAGACTGTGTATGAAGACTGTGTGTGAAGACTGTGTGTGAAGACTGTGTGTGAAGACTGTGTATGAAGACTGTGTATGAAGACTGTGTGTGAAGACTGTGTATATAGAGTGTGTATGAAGACTGTGTGTAAAGACTGTGTGAAGGCTGTGTATGAAGACTGTGTGTGAAGACTGTGTATGAAGACTGCGTGTGAAGACTGTGTATGAAGACTCTGTATGAAGACTGTGTGAAGACTGTGTGTGAAGACTGTGTGTGAAGACTGTGTATGAAGACTGTGTGTGAAGACTGTGTATGAAGACTGCGTGTGAAGACTGTGTATGAAGACTGTGTGAAGACTGTGTGTGAAGACTGTGTATGAAGACTGTGTATGAAGACTGTGTACGAAGACTGTGTGTGAAGACTGTGTGTGAAGACTGTGTATGAAGACTGTGTGTGAAGACTGTGTGTGAAGACTGTGTATGAAGACTGTGTGAAGAGTGTGTGTGAAGACTGTGTATATAGAGTGTGTATGAGGACTGTGTGTAAAGACTGTGTGAAGGCTGTGTATGAAGACTGTGTGTGAAGACTGTGTATGAAGACTGCGTGTGAAGACTGTGTATGAAGACTCTGTATGAAGACTGTGTGAAGACTGTGTGTGAAGACTGTGTGTGAAGACTGTGTATGAAGACTGTGTGTGAAGACTGTGTGTGAAGACTGTGTGTGAAGACTGTGTATGAAGACTGTGTATGAAGACTGTGTGTGAAGACTGTGTGTGAAGACTGTGTGAAGACTGTGTGTGAAGACTGTGTGTGAAGACTGAGTGTGAAGACCGTGTGTGAAGACTGTGTATGTAGACTGTGTGTGAAGACTGTGTATAAAGACTGTGTATAGAGACTGTGTATGAAGACTGTTTGAAGACAGTGTGTGAAGAATGTGTATGAAGACTGTGTGTGAAGACTGTGTATGAAGACTGTGTGTGAAGACTGTGTATGAAGACTGTGTATGAAGACTGTGTATGAAGACTGTGTATGAAGGCTGTGTTTGAAGACTGTGTGTGAATACTGTGTGTGAAGACTGTGTATGAAGACTGTGTATGAAGACTGTGTATGAAGACTGTGTGTGAAGTCTGTGTATGAAGACTGTGTATGAAGACTGTGTATGAAGACTGTGTATGAAGACTGTGTTTGAAGACTGTGTGTGAAGACTGTGTGTGAAGACTGTGTGTGAAGACTGTGTGTGAAGACTGTGTATGAAGACTGTGTGTGAAGACTGAGTATGAAGACTGTGTATGAAGACTGTGTATAAAGACTGTGTATGAAGACTGTCTATGAAGACTGTGTATGAAGACTGTGTATGAAGACTGTGTATGAAGACTGTGTGTGAAGACTGTGTGTGAAGACTGTGTATGAAGACTGTGTGTGAAGACTGTGTATTAAAACTGTGTATGAAGACTGTGTGAAGACTGTGTGTGAAGACTGTGTGTGAAGACTGTGTGTGAAGACTGTGTTTGAAGACTGTGTGTGAAGCCTGTGTATTAAAACTGTGTACGAAGACTGTGTGAAGACTGTGTGTGAAGACTGTGTGTGAAGACTGTGTGTGAAGATTGTGTATGAAGACTGTGTGTGAAGACTGTGTATGAAGACTGTGTGCGAAGACTGTGTATGAAGACTGTGTGTGACGACTGTGTATGAAGACTGTGTGTGATGACTGTGTGTGAAGACTGTGTGTGAAGACTGTGTATGAAGACTGTGTATGAAGACTTTGTGTGAAGACTGTGTGTGAAGACTGTGTGTGACGACTGTGTATGAAGACTGTGTGTGAAGACTGTGTGTGAAGACTGTGTGTGAAGACTGTGTGTGAAGACTGTGTGTGAAGACTGTGTGAAGAGTGTGTGTGAAGACTGTGTATGAAGACTGTGTATGAAGACTGTGTACGAAGACTGTGTGAAGACTGTGTGTGAAGACTGTGTGTGAAGACTGTGTGTGACGACTGTGTATGAAGACTGTGTGTGATGACTGTGTGTGAAGACTGTGTGTGAAGACTGTGTATGAAGACTGTGTATGAAGAATTTGTGTGAAGACTGTGTGTGAAGACTGTGTGTGAAGACTGTGTATGAAGACTGTGTGTGAAGACTGTGTGTGAAGACTGTGTGTGAAGACTGTGTATGAAGACTGTGTGTGAAGACTGTGTGTGAAGACTGTGTGTGAAGACTGTGTGTGAAGACTGTGTGTGAAGACTGTGTGAAGAGTGTGTGTGAAGACTGTGTATGAAGACTGTGTATGAAGACTGTGTACGAAGACTGTGTGTGAAGACTGTGTGTGAAGACGGTGTATGAAGACTGTGTGTGAAGACTGTGTGTGAAGACTGTGTGTGAAGACTGTGTGTGAAGACTGTGTATGAAGACTGTGTATGAAGACTGTGTATCAAGACTTTGTGTGAAGACTGTGTGTGAAGAATGTGTATGAAGACTGTGTGAAGAGTGAGTGTGAAGACTGTGTGTGAAGACTGTGTGTGAAGACTGTGTATGAAGACTGTGTATGAAGACTGTGTATCAAGACTTTGTGTGAAGACTGTGTATGAAGAATGTGTATGACGACTGTGTGAAGAGTGTGTGTGAAGAATGTGTATGAAGACTGTGTATGAAGACTGTGTACGAAGACTGTGTGTGAAGACTGTGTGTGAAGACTGTGTATGAAGACTGTGTGTGAAGACTGTGTGTGAAGACTGTGTGTGAAGACTGTGTGTGAAGACTGTGTGTGAAGACTGTGTGTGAAGACTGTGTATGAAGACTGTGTGTGAAGACTGTGTATGGAGAGTGTGTGTGAAGACTGTGTATGAAGACTGTGAATGAAGACTGTGTGTGAAGACTGTGTGTGAAGACTGTGTATGAAGACTGTGTGTGAAGACTGTGTATGAAGACTGTGTATGAAGACTGTGTATGAAGACTGTGTGTGAAGACTGTGTGTGAAGACTGTGTGTGAAGACTGTGTGAAGGCTGTGTGTGAAGACTGTGTGTGACGACTGTGTATGAAGACTGTGCGTGAAGACTGTGTATGAAGACTGTGTGTGAAGACTGTGTATGAAGACTGTGAATGAAGACTGTGTGTGAAGACTGTGTGTGAAGACTGTGTGTGAAGACTGTGGATGAAGACTGTGTGTGAAGACTGTGTGTGAAGACTGTGTGTGAAGACTGTGGATGAAGACTGTGTGTGAAGACTGTGTGTGAAGACTGTGTGTGAAGACTGTGTATGAAGACTGTGTATGAAGACTGTGTGTGAAGACTGTGTGTGAAGACTGTGTGTGAAGACTGTGTGTGAAGACTGTGTATGAAGACTGTGTGTGAAGACTGTGTGTGAAGACTGTGTCTGAAGACTGTGTGTGAAGACTGTGTGTGAAGATTGTGTGTGAAGACTGTGTGAAGACTGTGTGTGAAGACTGTGTGTGAAGACTGAGTTTGAAGACCGTGAGTGAAGACTGTGTATGAAGACTGTGTTTGAAGACTGTGTATAAAGACTGTGTATAGAGACTGTGTATGAAGACTGTTTGAAGACTGTGTGTGAAGACTTTGTATGAAGACTGTGTATGAAGACTGTGTGTGAAGACTGTGTATGAAGACTGTGTGTGAAGACTGTGTATGAAGACTGTGTGAAGACTGTGTATGAAGACTGTGTATGAAGACTGTGTATGAAGACTGTGTATGAAGGCTGTGTTTGAAGACTGTGTGTGAAGACTGTGTTTGAAGACTGTGTATGAAGACTGTGTGTGAAGACTGTGTATGAAGACTGTGTGTGAAGACTGTGTATGAAGACTGTGTGAAGACTGAGTATAAAGACCGTGCATGAAGAATGTGTATAAAGACTGTGTATGAAGACTGTCTATGAAGACTGTGTATGAAGACTGTGTATGAAGACTGTGTATGAAGACTGTGTGTGAAGACTGTGTGTGAAGACTGTGTATGAAGACTGTGTGTGAAGACTGTGTGTGAAGTCTGTGCTTGAAGACTGTGTGTGAAGACTGTGTATTAAAACTGTGTATGAAGACTGTTTGAAGACTGTGTGTGAAGACTGTGTGTGAAGACTGTGTGTGAAGACTGTGTATGAAGACTGTGTGTGAAGACTGTGTATGAAGACTGTGTGTGAAGACTGTGTGTGAAGACTGTGTATGAAGACTGTGTGTGAAGACTGTGTATGAAGACTGTGTGTGAAGACTGTGTGTGAAGACTGTGTGTGAAGACTGTGTGTGAAGACTGTGTATGAAGACTGTGTGTGAAGACTGTGTATGAAGACTGTGTGCGAAGACTGTGTATGAAGACTGTGAATGAAGGCTGTGTGTGAAGACTGTGTGTGAAGACTGTGTGTGAAGACTGTGGATGAAGACTGTGTATGAAGAGTGTGTGTGAAGACTGTGTGTGAAGACTGTGTATCAAGACTGTGTGTGAAGACTGTGTGTGAAGACTGTGTGTGAAGACTGTCTATGAAGACTGTGTAAGAAGACTGTGTGTGAAGACTGTGTGTGAAGACTGTGTGTGAAGACTGTGTATGAAGACTGTGTGTGAAGACTGTGTGTGAAGACTGTGTGTGATGACTGTGTATGAAGACTGTGTGTGAAGACTGTGTATGAAGATTGTGTATGAAGACTGTGTATGAAGATTGTGTATGAAGACTGTGTATCAAGACCGTGTATCAAGACTGTGTGTGAAGACTGTGTGTGAAGACTGTGTGTGAAGACTGTGTATAAAGACTGTGTATAAAGACTGTGTATGAAGACAGTGTATGAAGATTGTGTATGAAGACTGTGTATCAAGACCGTGTATCAAGACTGTGTATGAAGACTGTGTATGAAGACTGTGTATAAAGACTGTGTATTAAGACAGTGTATGAAGATTGTGTATGAAGACTGTGTATCAAGACCGTGTATCAAGACTGTGTGTGAAGACTGTGTGTGAAGACTGTGTGTGAAGACTGTGTGTGAAGACTGTGTGTGAAGACTGTGTGTGAAGACTGTGTGTGAAGAATGTGTGTGAAGACTGTGTATGAAGACTGTGTGTGAAGACTGTGTATGGAGACTGTGTGTGAAGATTGTGTATGAAGACTGTGAATGAAGACTGTGTGTGAAGACTGTGTGTGAAGACTGTTTGTGAAGACTGTGTTGAAGACTGTGTGTGAAGACTGTGTGTGAAGACTGTGTGTGAAGACTGTGCATGAAGTGTGTATGAGACTGTGTGTGAAGACTCTGCATCAAGACTGTGTGTGAAGACTGTGTATGAAGACTGTGTATGAAGACTGTGTATGAAGACTGTGTGTGAAGACTGTGTGTGAAGACTGTGTATGAAGACTGTGTATGAAGACTGTGTGTGAAGACTGTGTGTGAAGACTGTGTGTGAAGACTGTGTATGAAGACTGTGTATGAAGACTGTGTGTGAAGACTGTGTATATAGAGTGTGTATGAAGACTGTGTGTAAAGACTGTGTGAAGGCTGTGTATGAAGACTGTGTGTGAAGACTGTGTATGAAGACTGCGTGTGAAGACTGTGTATGAAGACTCTGTATGAAGACTGTGTGAAGACTGTGTGTGAAGACTGTGTGTGAAGACTGTGTATGAAGACTGTGTGTGAAGACTGTGTATGAAGACTGCGTGTGAAGACTGTGTATGAAGACTGTGTGAAGACTGTGTGTGAAGACTGTGTATGAAGACTGTGTATGAAGACTGTGTACGAAGACTGTGTGTGAAGACTGTGTGTGAAGACTGTGTATGAAGACTGTGTGTGAAGACTGTGTGTGAAGACTGTGTATGAAGACTGTGTGAAGAGTGTGTGTGAAGACTGTGTATATAGAGTGTGTATGAAGACTGTGTGTAAAGACTGTGTGAAGGCTGTGTATGAAGACTGTGTGTGAAGACTGTGTATGAAGACTGCGTGTGAAGACTGTGTATGAAGACTCTGTATGAAGACTGTGTGAAGACTGTGTGTGAAGACTGTGTGTGAAGACTGTGTATGAAGACTGTGTGTGAAGACTGTGTGTGAAGACTGTGAGTGAAGACTGTGTATGAAGACTGTGTATGAAGACTGTGTGTGAAGACTGTGTGTGAAGACTGTGTGAAGACTGTGTGTGAAGACTGTGTGTGAAGACTGAGTGTGAAGACCGTGTGTGAAGACTGTGTATGAAGACTGTGTGTGAAGACTGTGTATAAAGACTGTGTATAGAGACTGTGTATGAAGACTGTTTGAAGACTGTGTGTGAAGAATGTGTATGAAGACTATGTGTGAAGACTGTGTATGAAGACTGTGTGTGAAGACTGTGTATGAAGACTGTGTATGAAGACTGTGTATGAAGACTGTGTATGAAGGCTGTGTTTGAAGACTGTTTGTGAATACTGTGTGTGAAGACTGTGTATGAAGACTGTGTATGAAGACTGTGTATGAAGACTGTGTGTGAAGTCTGTGTATGAAGACTGTGTATGAAGGCTGTGTATGAAGACTGTGTATGAAGACTGTGTTTGAAGACTGTGTGTGAAGACTGTGTGTGAAGACTGTGTGTGAAGACTGTGTGTGAATACTGTGTATGAAGACTGTGTGTGAAGACTGAGTATGAAGACTGTGTATGAAGACTGTGTATAAAGACTGTGTATGAAGACTGTGTATGAAGACTGTGTATGAAGACTGTTTATGAAGACTGTGTATGAAGACTGTGTGTGAAGAGTGTGTGTGAAGACTGTGTTTGAAGACTGTGTGTGAAGACTGTGTATTAAAACTGTGTATGAAGACTGTGTGAAGACTGTGTGTGAAGACTGTGTGTGAAGACTGTGTGTGAAGACTGTGTTTGAAGACTGTGTGTGAAGACTGTGTATTAAAACTGTGTACGAAGACTGTGTGAACACTGTGTGTGAAGACTGTGTGTGAAGACTGTGTGTGAAGATTGTGTATGAAGACTGTGTGTGAAGACTGTGTATGAAGACTGTGTGCGAAGACTGTGTATGAAGACTGTGTGTGACGACTGTGTATGAAGACTGTGTGTGAAGACTGTGTGTGACGACTGTGTATGAAGACTGTGTGTGAAGACTGTGTGTGAAGACTGTGTGTGAAGACTGTGTGTGAAGACTGTGTGTGAAGACTGTGTGAAGAGTGTGTGTGAAGACTGTGTATGAAGACTGTGTGTGAAGACTGTGTGTGAAGACTGTGGATGAAGACTGTGTATGAAGAGTGTGTGTGAAGACTGTGTGTGACGACTGTGTATCAAGACTGTGTGTGAAGACTGTGTGTGAAGACTGTGTGTGAAGACTGTGTATGAAGACTGTGTATGAAGACTTTGTGTGAAGACTGTGTGTGAAGACTGTGTGTGAAGACTGTGTATGAAGACTGTGTGTGAAGACTGTGTGTGAAGACTGTGTGTGAAGACTGTGTATGAAGACTGTGTGTGAAGACTGTGTGTGAAGACTGTGTGTGAAGACTGTGTGTGAAGACTGTGTGTGAAGACTGTGTGAAGAGTGTGTGTGAAGACTGTGTATGAAGACTGTGTATGAAGACTGTGTACGAAGACTGTGTGTGAAGACTGTGTGTGAAGACGGTGTATGAAGACTGTGTGTGAAGACTGTGTGTGAAGACTGTGTGTGAAGACTGTGTGTGAAGACTGTGTATGAAGACTGTGTATGAAGACTGTGTATCAAGACTTTGTGTGAAGACTGTGTGTGAAGAATGTGTATGAAGACTGTGTGAAGAGTGTGTGTGAAGACTGTGTGTGAAGACTGTGTGTGAAGACTGTGTATGAATACTGTGTATGAAGACTGTGTATCAAGACTTTGTGTGAAGACTGTGTATGAAGAATGTGTATGAAGACTGTGTGAAGAGTGTGTGTGAAGACTGTGTATGAAGACTGTGTATGAAGACTGTGTACGAAGACTGTGTGTGAAGACTGTGTGTGAAGACTGTGTATGAAGACTGTGTGTGAAGACTGTGTGTGAAGACTGTGTGTGAAGACTGTGTGTGAAGACTGTGTGTGAAGACTGTGTGTGAAGACTGTGTATGAAGACTGTGTGTGAAGACTGTGTATGGAGACTGTGTGTGAAGACTGTGTATGAAGACTGTGAATGAAGACTGTGTGTGAAGACTGTGTGTGAAGACTGTGTGTGAAGACTGTGTGTGAAAACTGTGTATGACGACTGTGTGTGAAGACTGTGTGTGAAGACTGTGTGTGAAGACTGTGTGAAGACTGTGTGTGAAGACTGTGTGTGAAGACTGTGTATGAAGACTGTGCGTGAAGACTGTGTATGAAGACTGTGTGTGAAGACTGTGTATGAAGACTGTGAATGAAGACTGTGTGTGAAGACTGTGTGTGAAGGCTGTGTGAAGACTGTGGATGAAGACTGTGTGTGAAGACTGTGTGTGAAGACTGTGTGTGAAGACTGTGGATGAAGACTGTGTGTGAAGACTGTGTGTGAAGACTGTGTGTGAAGACTGTGTATGAAGACTGTGTATGAAGACTGTGTGTGAAGACTGTGTGTGAAGACTGTGTGTGAAGACTGTGTGTGAAGACTGTGTATGAAGACTGTGTGTGAAGACTGTGTGTGAAGACTGTGTATGAAGACTGTGTGTGAAGACTGTGTGTGAAGATTGTGTGTGAAGACTGTGTGAAGACTGTGTGTGAAGAGTGTGTGTGAAGACTGAGTGTGAAGACCGTGTGTGAAGACTGTGTATGAAGACTGTGTGTGAAGACTGTGTATAAAGACTGTGTATAGAGACTGTAATGAAGACTGTTTGAAGACTGTGTGTGAAGACTGTGTATGAAGACTGTGTATGAAGACTGTGTGTGAAGACTGTGTATGAAGACTGTGTGTGAAGACTGTGTATGAAGACTGTGTGAAGACTGTGTATGAAGACTGTGTATGAAGACTGTGTATGAAGACTGTGTATGAAGGCTGTGTTTGAAGACTGTGTGTGAAGACTGTGTTTGAAGACTGTGTATGAAGACTGTGTGTGAAGACTGTGTATGAAGACTGTGTGTGAAGACTGTGTATGAAGACTGTGTGAAGACTGAGTATAAAGACCGTGCATGAAGAATGTGTATAAAGACTGTGTATGAAGACTGTCTATGAAGACTGTGTATGAAGACTGTGTATGAAGACTGTGTATGAAGACTGTGTGTGAAGACTGTGTGTGAAGACTGTGTATGAAGACTGTGTGTGAAGACTGTGTGTGAAGTCTGTGCTTGAAGACTGTGTGTGAAGACTGTGTATTAAAACTGTGTATGAAGACTGTTTGAAGACTGTGTGTGAAGACTGTGTGTGAAGACTGTGTGTGAAGACTGTGTATGAAGACTGTGTGTGAAGACTGTGTATGAAGACTGTGTGTGAAGACTGTGTGTGAAGACTGTGTATGAAGACTGTGTGTGAAGACTGTGTATGAAGACTGTGTGTGAAGACTGTGTGTGAAGACTGTGTGTGAAGACTGTGTGTGAAGACTGTGGATGAAGACTGTGTATGAAGACTGTGTGTGAAGACTGTGTGTGAAGACTGTGGATGAAGACTGTGTATGAAGACTGTGTGTGAAGACTGTGTATGAAGACTGTGAATGAAGACTGTGTGTGAAGACTGTGTGTGAAGACTGTGTGTGAAGACTGTGGATGAAGACTGTGTATGAAGACTGTGTGTGAGGACTGTGTGTGAAGACTGTGTGTGAAGACTCTGTGTGAAGACTGTGTGTGAAGACTGTGTGTGAAGACTGTGTATGAAGACTGTGTATGAAGACTGTGTGTGAAGACTGTGTGTGAAGACTGTGTGTGAAGACTGTGTATGAAGACTGTGTATGAAGACTGTGTATGACGACTGTGTATGAAGACTGTGTATGAAGACTGTGTGTGAAGACTGTGTATGAAGACTGTGTATGAAGACTGTGTATGAAGACTGTGTATGAAGACTGTGTATGAAGACTGTGTATGAAGACTGTGTATGAAGACTGTGTATGACGACTGTGTATGAAGACTGTGTATGAAGACTGTGTATGAAGACTGTGTATGAAGACTGTGTATGAAGACTGTGTATGAAGACTGTGTGTGAAGACTGTGTATGAAGACTGTGTATGAAGACTGTGTATGAAGACTGTGTATGAAGACTGTGTATGAAGACTGTGTATGAAGACTGTGTATGAAGACTGTGTATGAAGACTGTGTATGAAGACTGTGTGTGAAGATTGTGTATGAAGACTGTGTATGAAGACTGTGTATGAAGACTGTGTGTGAAGACTGTGTGTGAAGACTGTGTGTGAAGACTGTGTATGAAGACTGTGTATGAAGACTGTGTGTGAAGACTGTGTATGAAGTCTGTGTATGAAGACTGTGTATGAAGACTGTGTGTGAAGACTGTGTATGAAGACTGTGTATGAAGACTGTGTATGAAGACTGTGTGTGAAGACTGTGTATGAAGACTGTGTATGAAGACTGTGTGTGAAGACTGTGTGTGAAGACTGTGTGAAGACTGTGTATGAAGACTGTGTATGAAGACTGTGTGTGAAGACTGTGTATGAAGACTGTGTGTGAAGACTGTGTATGAAGACTGTGTGTGAAGACTGTGTATGAAGACTGTGTATGAAGACTGTGTGTGAAGACTGTGTATGAAGACTGTGTATGAAGACTGTGTATGAAGACTGTGTGTGAAGACTGTGTATGAAGACTGTGTATGAAGACTGTGTGTGAAGACTGTGTATGAAGACTGTGTATGAAGACTGTGTATGAAGACTGTGTGTGAAGACTGTGTATGAAGACTGTGTATGAAGACTGTGTACGAAGACTGTGTGTGAAGACTGTGTATGAAGACTGTATATGAAGACTGTGTGTGAAGACTGTGTGTGAAGACTGTGTATGAAGACTGTGTATGAAGACTGTGTGTGAAGACTGTGTATGAAGACTGTGTATGAAGACTGTGTAGGAAGACTGTGTGTGAAGACTGTGTATGAAGACTGTGTGTGAAGACTGTGTGTGAAGACTGTGTATGAAGACTGTGTATGAAGACTGTGTGTGAAGACTGAGACACTAGTGCAATATTTGGGAAGCTTTACTGAGGAAACGTTACGCCAGTCAGTGGCTTCTTCAGTCCGGCACAAAGAAGAACGGTGAAAGATGAGGAGGAGTTTGAGGTAATCAGTCCCAGTATCGTCATCAACAGCAGCAACAACAACAAGAACAGCAGCAATATTAACAACATCAAAAACCACAACAACGACACAACAGCAGATATCGCAACAACAACAACATGAACAACAACAATAACAACAGCAATAATATTATCATCAACAACAACAACAACAGCAACAACAACAACAACAACAACAACAGCAAAAGCATTATCATCATCAACAACAACAACAACAACAACAACCACAGCAACAACATTATCATCAACAACAACAACAACAACAACAACAGCAACAACATTATCATCATCAACAACAACAACAACCACAGCAACAACATTATCATCAACAACAACAACAACCACAGCAACAACATTATCATCAACAACAACAACAACAACAACAACAACAACAACAACATTATCATCAACAACAACAACAACAACAACAACATTATTATCAACAACAACAACAACAACATTATCATCAATAACAACAACAACAACAACAACATTATCATCATCAACAACAACAACAACAACAACATTATCATCAATAACAACAACAACAACAACAACATTATCATCATCAACAACAACAACAACAACAACAACAACAACATTATCATCAACAACAACAACAACAACAACATTATCATCAACAACAACAACAACAACAACATTATCATCATCAACAACAACAACAACCACAGCAACAACATTATCATCAACAACAACAACAACCACAGCAACAACATTATCATCAACAACAACAACAACAACAACAACAACATTATCATCAACAACAACAACAACAACAACAACATTATCATCAACAACAACAACAACAACATTATCATCAACAACAACAACAACAACAACAACATTATCATCATCAACAACAACAACAACAACAACAACATTATCATCAATAACAACAACAACAACAACAACATTATCATCATCAACAACAACAACAACAACAACATTATCATCATCAACAACAACAACAACCACAGCAACAACATTATCATCAACAACAACAACAACAACAACAACATTATCATCAATAACAACAACAACAACAACAACATTATCATCATCAACAACAACAACAACAGCAACAACATTATCATCATCAACAACAACAACAACAACAACAACATTATCATCATCAACAACAACAACAACAACAACAACATTATCATCAACAACAACAACAACAACATTATCATCAACAACAACAACAACAACAACATTATCATCAACAACAACAACAACAACAACATTATCATCATCAACAACAACAACAACAACAACAACATTATCATCAACAACAACAACAACCACAGCAACAACATTATCATCAACAACAACAACAACAACAACATTATCATCAACAACAACAACAACAACAACAACAACAACAACATTATCATCATCAACAACAACAACAACAACAACATTATCATCAACAACAACAACAACAACAACAACATTATCATCAATAACAACAACAACAACAACAACATTATCATCATCAACAACAACAACAACAACAACAACATTATCATCATCATCAACAACAACAACAACATTATCATCAACAACAACAACAACAACAACAACAACAACAACAACAACATTATCATCAACAACAACAACAACAACAACAACATTATCATCATCAATAACAACAACAACAACAACAACATTATCATCATCAACAACAACAACAACAACAACAACATTATCATCATCAACAACAACAACAACAACATTATCATCATCAACAACAACAACAACAACAACAACATTATCATCAACAACAACAACAACAACAACAACATTATCATCATCAACAACAACAACAACAACATTATCATCATCAACAACAACAACAACAACAACAACAACATTATCATCAACAACAACAACAACCACAGCAACAACATTATCATCAACAACAACAACAACAACAACAACAACAACAACATTATCATCATCAACAACAACAACAACAACAACATTATCATCAACAACAACAACAACAACAACAACATTATCATCATCAACAACAACAACAACCACAGCAACAACATTATCATCAACAACAACAACAACAACAACAACATTATCATCAACAACAACAACAACAACAACAACATTATCATCAACAACAACAACAACAACAACAACATTATCATCATCAACAACAACAACAACAACAACAACATTATCATCAACAACAACAACAACAACAACAACATTATCATCATCAACAACAACAACAACAACAACAACATTATCATCAACAACAACAACAACAACAACAACATTATCATCAACAACAACAACAACAACAACATTATCATCAACAACAACAACAACAACAACAACAACAACAACAACATTATCATCAACAACAACAACAACAACAACAACAACATTATCATCAACAACAACAACAACAACAACATTATCATCATCAACAACAACAGGTCAAGTCTGCACATCATCATTTCCGATTTAATCTCCGTGAATGATTATGAATACATGATAAGCCTTTTCACCTCTCTCCATCTCTTTCCATCTCTCTCTCTTTCTCTCTCTCTCTCTCTCTCTCTCTCTCTCTCTCTCTCTCTCTCTCTCTCTCTCTCTCTCTCTCTCTCTCTCTCTCTCTCTCTCTCTCTCTCTCTCTCTCTCTCTGTCCCTACATGTTGTAAGCTATTAAATCTTCCTCACATATTTCTACGAACTTTATAATTCAGCAAAAAAGGTCTTTAACTTTTCACAAAATGGTCGCTGATGTTGGTAATAAAAATCACGTCTCCCTTTCCTATATGTATTTTTTTTTGCCTTGAATGAAAAAGGGAATATTTTAGCTTGTTTGATCTTGAGAAATCTTTACAAATACTGCTAGTGTATATATAGTGAGTGTACTGGGTGCTGGTGTACCAGGATAGATATATATATATATATATAATATATATATATATATATATATATATATATATATATATATATATATATATATATATATATATATATATATATATATATATATATATATATTAACAAGTCGGCCGTCTCCCACCGAGGCAGGGTGACCCAAAAAGAAAATACTTTCATCATCATTCAACACTTTCACCTCACTCACACTTTATCACTGTTTTTGCAGAGGTGCTCAGAATACAACAGTTTAGAAGCATATACGTATAAAGATACACAACATATCCCTCCAAACTGCTAATATCCCGAACCCCTCCTTTAAAGTGCAGGCATTGTACTTCCCATTTCCAGGACTCAAGTCCGACTATATGAAAATAACCGGTTTCCCTGAATCCCTTCACTAAATATTATCCTGCTCCACACTCCAACAGCTCGTCAGGTCCCAAATACCATTCGTCTCCATTCACTCCTAACACGCTCACGCACGCTTAATGGAAGTCCAAGCCCTTCGCCCACAAAACCTCCTTTACCCCCTCCCTCCAACCTTTCCGTGGACGACCCCGCCTTCCTTCCCCTACAGATTTATGCGCTCTCCAAGTCATTCTACTTTGATCCATTCCTTCTAAATGACCAAACCACCTCAACAATCCCTCTTCTGCCCTCTGACTAATATTTTTATTAACTCCACACCTTCTCCTAATTTTCACACTCCGAATTTTCTGCATAATATTTACACCACACATTGCTCTTAGACAGGACATCTCCACTGCCTCCAACCGTCTCCTCACTGCAGCATTTACAACCCAAGCTTCACACCCATATGAAAGTGTTGGTACCACTATTTTTTCATACATTCCCTTCTTTGCCTCCATAGATAACGTTTTTTGTCTCCACATACCTCAACTCACCACTCACCTTTTTTCCTTCATCAATTCTATAGTTAACCTCATCCTTCATAAATCCATTTGCTGAAAAGTCAACTCCCAAATATCTGAAAACATTCACTTCTTCCATACTCTTTCTCTCCAATTTGATATCCAATTTTTCTCTATCTAAATCATTTGATATCCTCCTCACCATACTCTTTTCTATGTTCACTTTCAACTTTCTACCTTTACACACACTCCCAAACTCGTCCACTAACCTTTGCAATCTTTCTTTATAATCTCTCATAAGCACAGTATCATTAGCAAAAAGTAACTGTGTCAATTCCCATTTTGTATTTGATTCCCCATAATTTAATCCCATCCCTCTCCCGAACACCCTAGCATTTACTTCTTTTACAACCCCATCTATAAATACATTAAACAACATGGTGACATTACACATCCCTGTCTAAAACCCACCTTTACCGTGAAGTAGTCTCCCTCTCTTCTACACACCCTAACCTGAGCCTCACTATCCTCATAAAAAACTCTTTACAGCATTTAATAACTTACCACCTATTCCATACAATTGCAACATCTGCCACATTGCTCCTAACCACTCTATCATATGCCTTTTCTAAATCCATAAATGCAATTAATACTTCCCAACCTTTTCTAAGTACTGTTCACATATATGCTTCAATGTAAACACTTGATCTACACATCCCCTACCCACTCTAAACCTCCTTGCTCATCCGCAATCCTACATTCTGTCTTACCTCTAATTCTATCAATAATAACCCTACCATGCACTTTTCCTGGTATACTCAGTAAACTTATTCCTCTATAATTTTTAGTCTCTTTTGTCCCTCTTTCCTTTATATAAAGGAAATATACATGTTCTCTGCCAGTCCCTAGGTACCTTCCCACATTTATTAAACAAAAATACCAACCACTCTAACACTATATCAACCCCTGCTTTTAGCATTTCTATCATGATTCCGTCAGTTCCAGCTGCTTTTCCCCCTTTCATTCTACGTAATGCCTCACACACCACCCCTACACTCACATCCTGTTCTTCTTCACTCCTAAAAGATGGTATACCTCCCTGGCCAGTGCATGAAATTACCGCCTCCCTTTCTTCGTCGACATTTAAAAGCTCCTCAAATTATTCTTGCCATCTACACAATACCTCCATCTCCCAATTTACTAACCTCCCCGCTCTGTTTTTAACTGACAAATCCTTTCGTTCCCTAGGCTTTCTTAACTTGTTTAACTCACTCCAAATTTTTTTCTTACTTTCATCAAAATTTCTTGACAGTGACTCTTCCACTCTATCCTCTGCTCTCCTTTTACACTCTCTAACCACTCTCTTCACCTTTCTTTTACTCTCCATATACTCTGCTCTTCTTATAACACTTCTGCTTTGTAAAAACCTCTCATAAGCTACCTTTTTCTCTTTTATCACACCCTTTACTTCATCATTCCACCAATCACTCCTCTTTCCTCCTGCACCCACCCTCCTATAACCACAAACTTCTGCCCCACATTCTAATACTGCATTTTTAAAACTATTCCAACCCTCTTCAACCCCCCCATTACTCATACCTGCACCAGTCCACCTTTCTGCCAATAGTTGCTTATATCTCACTCGAACTTCCTCCTCCCTTAGTTTATACACTTTCACCTCTTGCTTGTTTTTGCCATTTTCCTCTTTTCCCATCTATCTCTTACTCTAACTGTAGCTACAACTAAATAATGATCCGATATATCAGTTGCCCCTCTATAAACATGTACATCCTGGAGCCTACCCATCAACCTTTTATCCACCAATACATAATCTAACAAACTACTTTCATTACGTGCTACATCATACCTTGTATATTTATTTATCCTCTTTTTCATAAAATATGTATTACTTATTACCAAATCTCTTTCTACACATAGCTCAGTTAAAGGCTCCCCATTTTCATTTACCCCTGGCACCTCAAATTTACCTACTACTACAAATTTATCCACTATTACTAATATATACATATATATATATATATATATATATATATATATATATATATATATATATATATATATATATATATATATATATATATATATATATAATATATATATAAATATATATATATATATATATATATATATATATATATATATATATATATATATATATATATATATATATATATATATGTATATATATATAATGTAGCTTCTTCAGTCAGAGGAGAGTTAAATACAAACACTTTTACAGATGTTTATTAAATAACGGTATTTACAGATACATTAAGATTCTCCTGAGGAGTTAACAAGTTAAGAATAATGAGTATGAGTTAAAAATAATAATCGTGGAGCTTGGTCGTTAAATGAAGTGAAATTTGATGCCTTGTGATGTTGGGGGGTCAGACAAGTCATGCACAACACGAAGCAACACGACCAGGTGGGTCTCAACATTTGCAACACGACCAGGTGGGTCTCAACATTTGCAACACGACCAGGTGGGTCTCAACGCTTGCAACATGACTAGCTGGGACTAATACTTTGCGATGCCTCAAGAAAGTTTGGTTTACCGCCCATAGCCACCACCTCCAAAGCCACCACCTCCAAAGCCACCACCGCCAAAGCCACCTCCTCCAAAGCCACCTCCTCCATGGCTACCACCTACAAAACCACCTTTTCCAAAGCCTCCTCCTCCAAAGCCACCTCCTCCAAAGCCACCTCCTCCATGGCCACCACCTACAAAACCACCTTTCCCAAAGCCACCTCCTCCAAATCCACTCCCCCCATAGCCTCCGCCGCCGCCTAAGCCACCACCTCCGAAGCCGCCACCCCCAAAACCACCACCTCCGAAGCCGCCGCCGTAGCCACCACCGCCAAAACCATTGCCTCCAAAACCACCGCCTCCAAAACCACCGCCTCCAAAACCACCGCCGCCAAAACCACCTCCGCCAAAACCACCTCCGCCAAATCCGCCACCTCCGTAGCCGCCGCCACCACCGTAGCCTCCACCGCCATAGCCACCGTATTTGACAGGTACTTGTATCACATGAATGGGTTGAAGAATATAACCACCACCTTTCTTGCCAAACTTTTTCTTCTTGCCGGGGTCAGGTCTGGCGAAGACAGCCGTCAGGGCCAGCAGAAGCACCAGCAGCAGCAGCCACGTCTGTAGCAAGAAAAACATCTTATTCCACTACTAAATCAATATCTTAATACGTCTCGCCCGTGTGTTGAATCATTCTATCTAATGATTATAATCCTGACCATGATTTTTAAAGGGATGGAGGGGTAAGCCAGTGGAAGGCCTCGGTCAGATGACCAAAAGCTGTAGCTGCGGGTCATCATATGACTAAGACCCACGTCAGGAAACACTTGTCCTGTTTCCTGACAAACCTCACCTAACCTCGCCCGTGTGGGTCATCGCATGGGCATCATCAGATATTCATTCACACATTCTGTATCACTCTGTTTATCATTTTTTTAGATTACCTCACACTTTCTTCCGTGCACAAATTATCTTTGTTCATCCACCTATCTCACTTCCTTCCTTATGTATGTTAACATAGATCCTCAGCCTTTCAGACTTCACATTCACACTTATTAAATTGCTACACTATACATAGCCGCATCTCTATTTTACATTGTCAGCTACACACGACAGAGCACCACCGGTTGACTCCCTTACAGTGATCTCTCACCCTCCTTGTCACCTCTTAGTGATATCCTTTACATCTTAATCACTATGGGCATTAACACTTATGAGCACATAAGTCACTCTTCATACCACATAAATAATCACTCAACCCTGTTGTTCTCTCTTTGCCCTAACTGAAACGCCACTATCAGTTTGCATACCTCTTTATCAATCTTTTTGACACTCCTTTTTGGCACATCAGTCGTTTCCTACCATAGCAGTGTGGCCCAAAGTATGGAATACATTCACCATCCCTCGTTACCTCTCTTGCCAATAGTGAGTCGACGTCGAAATTCATATGACCATTTGAACTGCAGGATACTGTGCAAAACATTACGATAATGAGTGTCTTATGGGTGGTAGTTTCTCATGTGTTACTCTGTTTGATGTCTTGTACGTCAGTATACGTACAATCACCATTGTAAAAGACTGTCATAACATTATTTTCGTGCTACACTGGGAGCTCATGAAAAAGATAAAATGTGAATATTTCTCTTTGATTCTTGAGGATGACAGTAAAGACGTTTTTTCTTGAAATACAATTATTATCAACGTTTCGGTGAAACATTGATAAGAAATTAATTTTATAAGAAGAAGAAAGTTTTTCCTGTTACTCTCAAGTATTATGTTGGACCTTATTAAGTTCTGTCTGCCTTTCATTTATGTTCTTTTTCTGAAAATCGAGAATTTAACTCACAAACTTCATGCTGGAGTCGAGGTGAGGGTAGCAACGCTTGTTGGCTTCTAACCAGAGTTTTGCACAATATATACCATCAAAACAGGTTCCAGATGCCTCCAGAGGCAGCATGTCTGCAAGTGCGTCTTGCAAGTGCTAGTTCGTGCAGGTGTGACCCTTATCTACGCTCACCTTACCTGTGTCAGTTCCTCCGTCAGGAAGTGAGAGGTCTCCGCACCGAACGACCGGCGTGAAGCAGGTCGGCGGCCGTGACACCCACTCATCCGCAGATAAACCCAAAAAAGGAATGACAAAAAAAAATCCAACTTCCACTCATTTTCCTATTTCTAAAGTGTATGATTGCAATAACTAATGCTTATATCGTTGAGAGGCATCATAAAATTTTTAAGTCATTGATCGTAATCCATCTGTTAAGCCAATTATGTAAGAAAAATATATAAAATAAAACAGAAACGGTGAGAAGGGTGACTCCTGAGGTACGCCAAGTGTTACTTAAAACTATGCTGAAGCGTTTGTGTCAAGGAACTCTCATTGTTCACTTCAAGGTTGTCACTTTTCAAGCCATCGTATTACACAACCGTTCAAGCTGCGCCCTCTACCTTTTTATGTCATTTCTATCAAAATTTATTTTGAAATTTTGAGCTATAAGTCTTCTGTCTTCTGTGAGTTTTAAGACTGACCTGCCCTAGGTCCGAGTTCCACCCGTTCTGTGATTTAAAATTCTGATGTGAAGACTTGTAATAAATTAACAATTACTCTTATCACGTACTATATATTTTATAAGGGATGGTCTGGGACTCTTTTATAGCACTGGCCTCCAGTTTTATGTCAAGGAACCACACGACCATAGAACCGTTTTTGTGGAATCCCCACGATTTTTTTTTTCGTAAGAAGCTTAGGTTAGGTTAAGTTTGTCAGGAAACGGGTCAAGTATTTCCTATTAGTAACTAAAAAATAAGAATGTTTGAGTAATAACAAAAATGTTGGCGAGGAACTGGCTAGGCTATACTGGACTAATAGTACATGCGTGTTAAGTAATATGATAAAACAAATACTTGCTAAAAATATCGGAGACGCTTCACTAGCCAGTCAAGTGGGTTGTTGTCGGGCCTCTGGACGGCCACGACTGACCTCTCGCTCTGCTCTCACACCTGACCCCCTCCTTCCAGTCCCACATCTGACCCCTCCTTCCAGTCCCACACCTGACCCCTCGCTCCAGCCCCACACCTGACCCCTCGTTCCAGTCCCACACCTGACCCCTCGTTCCAGCCCCACACTTGACCCCTCGTTCCAGCCCCATACCTGACCCCTCGTTCCAGCCCCACACATGACCCCTTGCTCCAGCCCCACACATGACCCTTCGCTCCAAAACCCTCCCACACCTGACCCTTGCAACCTGACCTAGACACATGCAACACCAATCTCCGCTCCACTACACTTCAACTGATGGAATGTGAATGGGCGTGTTTGTTTGTCTTTGTATAACCCGTATCTGTCGGTACTGTCTTGCAACCACATCCTTCACTATCACCATCACTCTCTGGCTTCACCGTCACTGTCTGGCTTCACCATGACTGCTGGCTACACCATCACTGCCGGCTTCACCATCACTATGGTGTTCACTATCAATATCACATTCACTATCGTCAAAAACGCTTAAATAACTACAGAAGCTAAACCTGGAGTATGCCTGGAGAGGGTTTCGGAGGTCAACGCCCCCGCGGCCCGGTCTGAGACCAGGCCTCAATCATCTCACCACGAAATCACGAGGTGACTAGAAGCTGAATGATCGCAGTGCTGAGACTACAGTCTAAAGATCGTGGGTTCGATCCCCGGATTGTGCAATCCAAAGATAATTTAAGGCAGGGAATACATTTATCCTGCGATGTTTCACTATGAGTGAAACGTAGCAAAATATATGATTTTTGGCCTCTACAGAGCCTTGCAATTACAATTTAGTTTAGGTAAACTTAGGTTAGGTGGTTTTAAATTAGGTTATGTCAGGTATTCCTTAAAAAACGTTTAACAGTAAATAAGTACGTAACTATTCTGGCAGCGAGAAGGCTGAACGTAACCTCCGTCTGACAACGAGATAGCTGAACGTAACCTCCGTCTGACAACGAGATAGCTGAACGTAACCTCCGTCTGACAACGAGATAGCTGAACGTAACCTCCGTCTGACAACGAGATAGCTGAACGTAACCTCCGTCTGACAACGAGATAGCTGAACGTAACCTCCGTCTGACAACGAGATAGCTGAACGTAACCTCCGTCTGACAACGATATAGCTGAACGTAACCTCCGTCTGACAACGAGATAGCTGAACGTAACCAGCTTCTGACACCGAGATGACCAAACGTGACCAGTATCTGACAGCGAGATGGGTGAATGTAAACAGCGTTCGACAACTAATTTGGCTGAACGTAATCGGCACCTGAAAACGTTCAAATATATGCCATTATCAGTGGCTCTGAGTCTCTCTTAGCTTGTATAAAAGCATTTCTGCGAGAGATATAAAAAAATGGCTTCCACCGTTGCTAGAGATTGGATAAAACTGTGTTCATCAGGCGGGCGCATATTTTATCAGTATTATTGAGTTATGTTACAAAATTTGGGATTTCTCTTTTCATTCCCAAATTATCACGTATTTCGCGGTAATATTATTTTTTTTTTTTCGTTCGTTCAGTCGTTTTCCTGATTGTTGTCATGACTGTGGAAAGTCTGGGAGCGGCATCGTGAGTTGGTTTAGGTTAGGTAAGGTTCGTCAGAAACCAGGACAAGTGTGCTTCCTGACGCCGGTCTTTTATGATGACCCATATCTGGAGCTTTTGGTCATCTGACCGAGGCCTTTCACTGGCTTACTCCTCCACCCCTTTAAAAGAGGTGGTCTGAGGGTTTGTGTCATGGCTCATGCTGAATGACCGGGGAAATATACGTGAACCAAGCGACTTTGAACGGAGGATCGAGTCTCCATCACTTCTGGTTTTAAATGAACCAGGCGGGTTTAGCCCTTCGCATCAATACATAAGAGAATCAAGCAAAATCTCTTGGCCTTCATCTCTGCCATCTATTCCTTTCTCCTGTTTCATATATTTCTCACGATTGTTTCGTCAATTTGTTGTTAGTAATTACTATCTCCTGCCTTGCTTCACTCTCTTAGTAATGACTTCCTAATTCTTCTCATCTCTCATGTTTATTGTGGAGACAACACTCCACTAAATTCTCCTTGTAGAAGTTACTACAGCACACTCTACTAAACTTCTTGTAGAGATTACCACAGAACACTAAACTAAACTTCTTGTAGAGGTTACCACAGAACACTAAACTAAACTTCTTGTAGAGGTTACCACAGAACACTAAACTAAACTTCTTGTAGAGGTTACCACAGAACACTAAACTAAACTTCTTGTAGAGGTTACCACAGAACACTAAACTAAACTTCTTGTAGAGGTTACCACAGGACACTAAACTAAACTTCTTGTAGAGGTTACCACAGAACACTAAACTAAACTTCTTGTAGAGGTTACCACAGAACACTAAACTAAACTTCTTGTAGAGGTTACCACAGAACACTAAACTAAACTTCTTGTAGAGGTTACCACAGAACACTAAACTAAACTTCTTGTAGAGGTTACCACAGAACACTAAACTAAACTTCTTGTAGAGGTTACCACAGAACACTAAACTAAACTTCTTGTAGAGGTTACCACAGAACACTAAACTAAACTTCTTGTAGAGGTTACCACAGAACACTAAACTAAACTTCTTGTAGAGGTTACCACAGAACACTAAACTAAACTTCTTGTAGAGGTTACCACAGAACACTAAACTAAACTTCTTATAGAGGTTACCACAGAACACTAAACTAAACTTCTTGTAGAGGTTACCACAGAACACTAAACTAAACTTCTTGTAGAGGTTACCACAGAACACTAAACTAAACTTCTTGTAGAGGTTACCACAGAACACTAAACTAAACTTCTTGTAGAGGTTACCACAGAACACTAAACTAAACTTCTTGTAGAGGTTACCACAGAACACTAAACTAAACTTCTTGTAGAGGTTACCACAGAACACTAAACTAAACTTCTTGTAGAGGTTACCACAGAACACTAAACTAAACTTCTTGTAGAGGTTACCACAGAACACTAAACTAAACTTCTTGTAGAGGTTACCACAGAACACTAAACTAAACTTCTTGTAGAGGTTACCACAGAACACTAAACTAAACTTCTTGTAGAGGTTACCACAGAACACTAAACTAAACTTCTTGTAGAGGTTACCACAGAACACTAAACTAAACTTCTTGTAGAGGTTACCACAGAACACTAAACTAAACTTCTTGTAGAGGTTACCACAGAACACTAAACTAAACTTCTTGTAGAGGTTACCACAGAACACTAAACTAAACTTCTTGTAGAGGTTACCACAGAACACTAAACTAAACTTCTTGTAGAGGTTACAACAGAACACTAAACTAAACTTCTTGTAGAGGTTACCACAGAATAGTAAATTTAACTTTCCTCGTTTCATCGTTCTTTTAGCCTTGTTAGACTATATAAACGAGCAACTAAACAACCAACACAACCACTAGCACCACTATTATCTTCACGACTACCACCAACACCACCACCAGCAACACCACCACAACCACCAGCACCACCATCACAACCACCAGCACCTCCACCACCAACACCAAGACCACCAGAACCTCCAGCTCCACACCTCCACCTCCACCACTGCAACCACCACCACCACAACCACAACCACCAGCTCCACCGCCACCACAACCACAACCACCAGCACCACCACCACAACAACCACAACCACCACCACCACCACCAGCGACAGCCTTGAGATGTATTTTCAAAATAATATGTTGGGACCCAGACAGTAACAGGCAATTTATCACGGCTGATCTTGAAACACCTCGCAAGATGTTGCCATAATCTGGAGATGGATCTGTGTGTCTTTAAGATGGATTGATTGACCAGCATCACCACCACCACCACCACCACCACTAGCAACACCACCTTCACCACTATTACTATCAACAGCATCACCACCACCACCACCACCACCACCACCATTACCGTCATATGAATTTCTTGACCACAATTACAGGGGTCCTAGCCGAACTGCCCGGTCCCAAACCATGCCTTCTGTTTGAAGGGCTGATCAAACATATTGTTTGTGCTAGTAGCTAGCCGCACGCAGTCCATCGTAGACATATCAGTTAGGCTATTTAGACAGCCTATGGTCTGTTTTGTATGAAGGGGAATGAAGGCCTTTTAGATGTGTCATATTCGCAAAGATTTTTTAGAAACTGAACACTCACATAGTTATGCCTTTTATGAACGTTCAAATGTTGTGTTTGATCGGAATTTTCTGAAAAAGTAATGATAATGTTATACTTGTATTAAGAGTGTGTGAAATAGATGCTGTTGGAAAGATCCTTCAGATTTACCGAACACTGATATTGTTGTTCTCATGTACGAAGTCGTATTGAAGGTGTTTGATACAGATTTTGTCAGAAAGATTCTTTAGACACACCGAACACTATTGTGGTATCTCTCCTGAATGTATTCTGATGTGGTTGAGGCATGATTAAAAAAAAAGGCCAGAAGACACACTCAACACTAATATGGTTTGTCTCCTGCATCAACTTTCACGAGTCTTAAGAAACTTTAAACACAGTGAACACAGATTTGGTTATCCTCCTGTGTGATCTCTAATGTGCTGTTTTAGATTCGATTTTCCTGAGAAGATTCATGCACTCTTAACACCTGCATTGTTTCTCTCCTGTATAAATTCTCAAGATACATGTATGCCATTTTAAGCCACATTATAAACCTTTATAGTAATGATAGATAACCATACATTGTGACGGACTTGATCCGTATGTATAGGTAACCATACATTGTGGCGGACTTGATCCGTATGTATAGGTAACCATACATTGTGGCGGACTTGATCCGTATGTATAGGTAACCATACATTGTGACGGACTTGATCCGTATGTATAGGTAACCATACATTGTGGCGGACTTGATCCGTATGTATAGGTAACCATACATTGTGGCGGACTTGATCCGTATGTATAGGTAACCATACATTGTGGCGGACTTGATCCGTATGTATAGGTAACCATACATTGTGGCGGACTTGATCCGTATGTATAGGTAACCATACATTGTGGCGGACTTGATCCGTATGTATAGGTAACCATACATTGTGACGGACTTGATCCGTATGTATAGGTAACCATACATTGTGACGGACTTGATCCGTATGTATAGGTAACCATACATTGTGACGGACTTGATCCGTATGAATAGGTAACCATACATTGTGACGGACTTGATCCGTATGTATAGGTAACCATACATTGTGGCGGACTTGATCCGTATGTATAGGTAACCATACATTGTGACGGACTTGATCCGTATGTATAGGTAACCATACATTGTGACGGACTTGATCCGTATGTATAGGTAACCATACATTGTGGCGGACTTGATCCGTATGTATAGGTAACCATACATTGTGGCGGACTTGATCCGTATGTATAGGTAACCATACATTGTGGCGGACTTGATCCGTATGTATAGGTAACCATACATTGTGGCGGACTTGATCCGTATGTATAGGTAACCATACATTGTGGCGGACTTGATCCGTATGTATAGGTAACCATACATTGTGGCGGACTTGATCCGTATGTATAGGTAACCATACATTTTGACGGACTTGATCCGTATGTATAGGTAACCATACATTGTGGCGGACTTGATCCGTATGTATAGGTAACCATACATTGTGACGGACTTGATCCGTATGTATAGGTAACCATACATTGTGACGGACTTGATCCGTATGTATAGGTAACCATACATTGTGACGGACTTGATCCGTATGTATAGGTAACCATACATTGTGACGGACTTGATCCGTATGTATAGGTAACCATACATTGTGACGGACTTGATCCGTATGTATAGGTAACCATACATTGTGACGGACTTGATCCGTATGTATAGGTAACCATACATTGTGACGGACTTGATCCGTATGTATAGGTAACCATACATTGTGACGGACTTGATCCGTATGTATAGGTAACCATACATTGTGACGGACTTGATCCGTATGTATAGGTAACCATACATTGTGACGGACTTGATCCGTATGTATAGGTAACCATACATTGTGACGGACTTGATCCGTATGTATAGGTAACCATACATTGTGGCGGACTTGATCCGTATGTATAGGTAACCATACATTGTGACGGACTTGATCCGTATGTATAGGTAACCATACATTGTGACGGACTTGATCCGTATGTATAGGTAACCATACATTGTGACGGACTTGATCCGTATGTATAGGTAACCATACATTGTGACGGACTTGATCCGTATGTATAGGTAACCATACATTGTGACGGACTTGATCCGTATGTATAGGTAACCATACATTGTGACGGACTTGATCCGTATGTATAGGTAACCATACATTGTGACGGACTTGATCCGTATGTATAGGTAACCATACATTGTGGCGGACTTGATCCGTATGTATAGGTAACCATACATTGTGGCGGACTTGATCCGTATGTATAGGTAACCATACATTGTGGCGGACTTGATCCGTATGTATAGGTAACCATACATTGTGACGGACTTGATCCGTATGTATAGGTAACCATACATTGTGACGGACTTGATCCGTATGTATAGGTAACCATACATTGTGACGGACTTGATCCGTATGTATAGGTAACCATACATTGTGACGGACTTGATCCGTATGTATAGGTAACCATACATTGTGACGGACTTGATCCGTATGTATAGGTAACCATACATTGTGACGGACTTGATCCGTATGTATAGGTAACCATACATTGTGACGGACTTGATCCGTATGTATAGGTAACCATACATTGTGACGGACTTGATCCGTATGTATAGGTAACCATACATTGTGACGGACTTGATCCGTATGTATAGGTAACCATACATTGTGACGGACTTGATCCGTATGTAGCTTCCGGTAGTAAATCTGAGAGAAATTTCAACTACAATATATAAATAACAGAGGTGATGTCATATTGAGAAGAAATATGAAATAATTTTAAATCAAATTTGATTTGTACGCTGCATTTTAAAGGAGCAAATTGAAAGCAATCTTAATATTTTATATAAAAAGCTGATGGAACACTTTCTGCAACCACAAACAGCATACTTGATCTAGAAATAACTTTGGTTTACGTTCCATTAGAATGAAATGAATTCCAAAAGACCACCGAATTTTCAAAGCATTTATATTCAGCACTAAAGATACAAAATAAATAAATAAAGCACTTAAATATGGATATTTTATTACAAGTCTAGTGAATGTTAATGTTAAATGTTAATGTTAAACGTTAATGTTAAATGTTAATGTTAAATGTTAATGTTAAATGTTAATGTTAAATGTTAATGTTAAATGTTAATGTTAAATGTTAATGTTAAATGTTAATGTTAAATGTTAATGTTAAATGTTAATGTTAAATGTTAATGTTAAATGTTAATGTTAAATGTTAATGTTAAATGTTAATGTTAAACGTTAATGTTAAATGTTAATGTTAAATGTTAATGTTAAATGTGGTGAAACTTATACATTGTTTCGTGTGAATTAATGTATAACTCCAGCAATATTTCAAGGTGTGAAGTTTTGATGATATACTCGTAGCTGTGTTGAGAGTATGCTCGTAGCTGTGTTGAGAGTATGCTCGTAGCTGTGTTGAGAGTATGCTCGTAGCTGTGTTGAGAGTATGCTCGTAGCTGTGTTGAGAGTATGCTCGTTGGTGTGTTGAGAGTATGCTCGTAGCTGCGTTGACAGTATGCACGTAGCTGTGTTGAGAGTATGCTCGTAGCTGTGTAGAGAGTATGCTCGTAGCTGCATTGAGAGTATGCTCGTAGCTGTATTGAGAGTATGCTCGTAGCTGTGTTGAGAGTATGCTCGTAGCTGTGTTGAGAGTATGCTCGTAGCTGTGTTGAGAGTATGCTCGTAGCTGTGTTGACAGTATGCTCGTAGCTGTGTTGAGAGTATGCTCGTAGCTGTGTTGAGAGTATGCTCGTAGCTGTGTTGACAGTATGCTCGTAGCTGTGTTGAGAGTATGCTCGTAGCTGTGTTGAGAGTATGCTCGTACCTGTGTGTATGCTCGAGAGTATGCTCGTAGCTGTGTTGAGAGTATGCTCGTAGCTGTGTTGACAGTATGCTCGTAGCTGTGTTGACAGTATGCTCGTAGCTGTGTTGAGAGTATGCTCGTAGCTGTGTTGAGAGTATGCTCGTAGCTGTGTTGACAGTATGCTCGTAGCTGTGTTGAGAGTATGCTCGTAGCTGTGTTGACAGTATGCTCGTAGCTGTGTTGAGAGTATGCTCGTAGCTGTGTTGAGAGTATGCTCGTAGCTGTGTTGAGAGTATGCTCGTAGCTGTGTTGACAGTATGCTCGTAGCTGTGTTGAGAGTATGCTCGTAGCTGTGTTGACAGTATGCTCGTAGCTGTGTTGACAGTATGCTCGTAGCTGTGTTGACAGTATGCTCGTAGCTGTGTTGACAGTATGCTCGTAGCTGTGTTGACAGTATGCTCGTAGCTGTGTTGAGAGTATGCTCGTACCTGTGTTGACACTATGCTCGTAGCTGTGTTGACAGTATGCTCGTAGCTGTGTTGACAGTATGCTCGTAGCTGTGTTGACAGTATGCTCGTAGCTGTGTTGACAGTATGCTCGTAGCTGTGTTGACAGTATGCTCGTAGCTGTGTTGAGAGTATGCTCGTAGCAGTATGCTCGTAGCTGTGTTGAGCTGTGTTGAGAGTATGCTCGTAGCTGTGTTGACAGTATGCTCGTAGCTGTGTTGAGAGTATGCTCGTAGCTGTGTTGAGAGTATGCTCGTAGCTGTGTTGAGAGTATGCTCGTAGCTGTGTTGACAGTATGCTCGTAGCTGTGTTGAGAGTATGCTCGTAGCTGTGTTGAGAGTATGCTCGTAGCTGTGTTGAGAGTATGCTCGTAGCTGTGTTGACAGTATGCTCGTAGCTGTGTTGACAGTATGCTCGTAGCTGTGTTGAGAGTATGCTCGTAGCTGTGTTGACAGTATGCTCGTAGCTGTGTTGAGAGTATGCTCGTAGCTGTGTTGACAGTATGCTCGTAGCTGTGTTGAGCTGTGTTGACAGTATGCTCGTAGCTGTGTTGAGAGTATGCTCGTAGCTGTGTTGACAGTATGCTCGTAGCTGTGTTGAGAGTATGCTCGTAGCTGTGTTGAGAGTATGCTCGTAGCTGTGTTGACAGTATGCTCGTAGCTGTGTTGAGAGTATGCTCGTAGCTGTGTTGAGAGTATGCTCGTAGCTGTGTTGAGAGTATGCTCGTAGCTGTGTTGAGAGTATGCTCGTAGCTGTGTTGAGAGTATGCTCGTAGCTGTGTTGAGAGTATGCTCGTAGCTGTGTTGAGAGTATGCTCGTAGCTGTGTTGAGAGTATGCTCGTAGCTGTGTTGAGAGTATGCTCGTAGCTGTGTTGAGAGTATGCTCGTAGCTGTGTTGAGAGTATGCTCGTAGCTGTGTTGACAGTATGCTCGTAGCTGTGTTGAGAGTATGCTCGTAGCTGTGTTGACAGTATGCTCGTAGCTGTGTTGAGAGTATGCTCGTAGCTGTGTTGAGAGTATGCTCGTAGCTGTGTTGAGAGTATGCTCGTAGCTGTGTTGAGAGTATGCTCGTAGCTGGGTTGAGAGTATGCTCGTAGCTGTGTTGAGTAGCTGTATTGAGAGTATGCTCGTAGCTGTGTTGAGAGTATGCTCGTAGCTGTGTTGAGAGTATGCTCGTAGCTGTGTTGAGAGTATGCTCGTAGCTGTGTTGAGAGTATGCTCGTAGCTGTGTTGAGAGTATGCTCGTAGCTGTGTTGAGAGTATGCTCGTAGCTGTGTTGAGAGTATGCTCGTAGCTGTGTTAGGAGTATGCTCGTAGCTGTGTTGAAAGTATACTCGTAGCTGTGTTGAGAGTATGCTCGTACCTGTGTTGACAGTATGCTCGTTGCTGTGTTGAGAGTATGCTCGTAGCTGTGTTGAGAGTATGCTCGTAGCTGTGTTGAGAGTATGCTCGTAGCTGTGTTGAGAGTATGCTCGTAGCTGTGTTGAGAGTATGCTCGTAGCTGTGTTGACAGTATGCTCGTAGCTGTGTTGACAGTATGCTCGTAGCTGTGTTGACAGTATGCTCGTAGCTGTGTTGACAGTATGCTCGTAGCTGTGTTGAGAGTATGCTCGTACCTGTGTTGAGAGTATGCTCGTAGCTGTGTTGAGAGTATGCTCGTAGCTGTGTTGAGAGTATGCTCGTAGCTGTGTTGAGAGTATGCTCGTAGCTGTGTTGAGAGTATGCTCGTAGCTGTGTTGACAGTATGCTCGTAGCTGTGTTGAGAGTATGCTCGTAGCTGTGTTGAGAGTATGCTCGTAGCTGTGTTGACAGTATGCTCGTAGCTGTGTTAGGAGTATGCTCGTAGATGTGTTGAGAGTATGCTCGTAGCTGTGTTGACAGTATGCTCGTAGCTGTGTTAGGAGTATGCTCGTAGCTGTGTTGAGAGTATGCTCGTAGCTGTGTTGACAGTATGCTCGTAGCTGTGTTGACAGTATGCTCGTAGCTGTGTTGAGAGTATGCTCGTAGCTGTGTTGAGAGTATGCTCGTAGCTGTGTTGAGAGTATGCTCGTAGCTGTGTTGAGAGTATGCTCGTAGCTGTGTTGACAGTATGCTCGTAGCTGTGTTGAGAGTATGCTCGTAGCTGTGTTGAGAGTATGCTCGTAGCTGTGTTGAGAGTATGCTCGTAGCTGTGTTGAGAGTATGCTCGTAGCTGTGTTGAGAGTATGCTCGTAGCTGTGTTGAGAGTATGCTCGTAGCTGTGTTGAGAGTATGCTCGTAGCTGGGGTGAGAGTAGCTGTGTTGAGCTGTGTTGAGTATGCTCGGAGCTGTGTTGAGAGTATGCTCGTAGCTGTGTTGAGAGTATGCTCGTAGCTGTGTTGAGAGTATGCTCGTAGCTGTGTTGAGAGTATGCTCGTAGCTGTGTTGAGAGTATGCTCGTAGCTGTGTTGAGAGATGCTCGTAGCTGTGTTGACAGTATGCTCGTAGCTGTGTTGAGAGTATGCTCGTTGCTGTGTTGAGAGTATGCTCGTAGCTGTGTTGAGAGTATGCTCGTAGCTGTGTTGAGAGTATGCTCGTAGCTGTGTTGAGAGTATGCTCGTAGCTGTGTTGAGAGTATGCTCGTAGCTGTGTTGAGAGTATGCTCGTAGCTGTGTTGAGAGTATGCTCGTAGCTGTGTTGAGAGTATGCTCGTAGCTGTGTTGAGAGTATGCTCGTTGCTGTGTTGAGCGTATGCTCGTAGCTGTGTTGAGAGTATGCTCGTAGCTGTGTTGAGAGTATGCTCGTAGCTGTGTTGAGAGTATGCTCGTAGCTGTGTTGAGAGTATGCTCGTAGCTGTGTTGAGAGTATGCTCGTTGCTGTGTTGAGAGTATGCTCGTAGCTGTGTTGAGAGTATGCTCGTAGCTGTGTTGAGAGTATGCTCGTAGCTGTGTTGAGAGTATGCTCGTAGCTGTGTTGAGCGTATGCTCGTAGCTGTGTTGAGAGTATGCTCGTAGCTGTGTTGACAGTATGCTCGTAGCTGTGTTGACAGTATGCACGTAGCTGTGTTGAGAGTATGCTCGTTGCTGTGTTGAGAGTATGCTCGTAGCTGTGTTGACAGTATGCTCGTAGCTGTGTTGAGAGTATGCTCGTAGCTGTGTTGAGAGCATGCTCGTAGCTGTATTGAGAGAATGCTCGTAGCTGTGTTGAGAGTATGCTCGTAGCTGTGTTGAGAGTATGCTCGTAGCTGTGTTGAGAGTATGCTCGTAGCTGTGTTGAGAGTATGCTCGTAGCTGTGTTGAGAGTATGCTCGTAGCTGTGTTGAGAGTATGCTCATAGATGTGTTGAGAGTATGCTCGTAGCTGTGTTGAGAGTATGCTTGTAGCTGTGTTAGGAGGATGCTCGTAGCTGTGTTACGAGTATGCTCGTAGCTGTGTTGAGAGTATGCTCGTAGTTGTGTTGAGAGTATGCTCGTAGCTGTGTTGAGAGCATAATCGTAGCTGTGTTGAGAGTATGCTCGTAGCTGTGTTGACAGTATGCTAGTTGCTGTGTTGAGAGTATGCTCGTAGCTGTGCTGAGAGTATGCTCGTAGATGTGTTGAGAGTATGCTCATAGCTGTGTTGGCAGTATGCTCGTAACTGTGTTGACAGTATGCTCGTAGTTGTGTTGAGAGTATGCTCGTAGCTGTGTTGAGAGTATGCTCGTAGCTGTGTTGAGAGTATGCTGGTAGCTGTGTTAGGAGTATGCTCGTAGCTGTGTTAGGAGTATGCTCGTAGCTGTGTTGACAGTATGCTCGTAGCTGTGTTAGGAGTATGCTCGTAGCTGTGTTGAGAGTATGCTCGTAGCTGTGTTGAAAGTATGCTCGTAGCTGTGTTGAGAGCATGCTCGTAGCTGTGTTGACAGTATGCTCGTAGCTGTGTTGAAAGTATGCTCGTAGCTGTGTTAGGAGTATGCTCGTAGCTGTGTTGAGAGTATGCTCGTAGCTGTGTTGAGAGTATGCTCGTAACTGTGTTGAGAGTATGCTCGTAGCTGTGTTGAGAGTTTGCTCGTAGCTGTGTTGAGAGTATGCTCGTAGCTGTGTTGAGAGTATGCTCGTAGCTGTGTTAGGAGGATGCTCGTAGCTATGTTACGAGTATGCTCGTAGCTGTGTTGACAGTATGCTCGTAGCTGTGTTATGAGTATGCTCGTAGCTGTGTTGATAGTATGCTCGTAGCTGTGTTGAAAGTATGCTCGTAGCTGTGTTGAGAGCATGCTCGTAGCTGTGTTGACAGTATGCTCGTAGCTGTGTTGAAAGTATGCTCGTAGCTGTGTTGAGAGTATGCTCGTAGCTGTGTTGAAAGTATGCTCGTAGCTGTGTTGAAAGTATGCTCGTAGCTGTGTTGAGAGTATGCTCGTAGCTGTGTTGAAAGTATGCTCGTAGCTGTGTTGACAGCATGCGTTTAGCTGTGTTGACAGTGTGCACGTAGCTGTGTTGACAGAATGCTCGTAGCTGTGTTGACAGTATGCACTTAGCTGTGTTGACAGTATGCTCGTAGCTATGTTGACAGTATGCTCGTAGCTGTGTTGACAGTATGTTCGTAGCTGTGTTGACAGTATGCTCGTAGCTGTGTTGAAAGTATGCTCGTAGCTGTGTTGACAGTATGCATTTAGCTGTGTTGACAGTGTGCACGTAGCTGTGTTGACAGTATGCTCGTAGCTGTGTTGACAGTATGCACTTAGCTGTGTTGACAGTATGCTCGTAGCTATGTTGACAGTATGCTCGTAGCTGTGTTGACAGTATGTTCGTAGCTGTGTTGACAGTATGCTCGTAGCTGTGTTGACAGTATGCACTTAGCTGTGTTGACAGTGTGCACGTAGCTGTGTTGACAGTATGCTCGTAGCTGTGTTGAAAGTATGCTCGTAGCTGTGTTGACAGTATGCACTTAGCTGTGTTGACAGTATGCACTTAGCTGTGTTGACAGTGTGCACGTAGCTGTGTTGACAGTATGCTCGTAGCTGTGTTGAAAGTATGCTCGTAGCTGTGTTGACAGTGTGCACGTAGCTGTGTTGACAGTATGCTCGTAGCTGTGTTGACAGTATGCACTTAGCTGTGTTGGCAGTATGCTCGTAGCTGTGTTGACAGTATGCACTTAGCTGTGTTGACAGTATGCTCGTAGCTGTGTTGACAGTATGCTCGTAGCTGTGTTGACAGTATGCACTTAGCTGTGTTGACAGTATGCTCGTAGCTGTGTTGACAGTATGCTCGTAGCTGTGTTGACAGTATGCTCGTAGCTGTGTTGACAGTATGCTCGTAGCTGTGTTGACACTCAATGTGCAATAATTCGGGCATTGTATGTTGTTTTACGTCCCACGCTTCTAGTACCATATAGCCACGTTACGCTTGGCACTTCCATCAACATTTGTTTCACTATATCAATATACTGCATGCTTAAATCTTCTAACAGAAGGACGAGACGTACTTTATACTGAGGCAGCATGAATTGGTAAACTATGTTTTGTAATACTTTAGAAACAAAAAATGTTATTGTTTGAACTCTAGAAGATCCTCCAGGTTGACTCCAGGTAGATTCCAGGTAGACTCCAGGTAGGTTACCTATGACAACCCTAAGATGTCTGCCAGGACGAACCACGACCACAACTACCACAACTAGCACCACCAGCACTACCACTACTATCATCGCTGCCACCAGCACCAGCACCGTCAGCACCGTCAGCTCTGAGACGTATTTTCAAAATAATATGTTGGGCCACGGACAGTAACTGACAATTTATCACGGCTGATCTTGAAACACCTCGCAAGATGTTGCCAAAATCTGGAGATGGATCTGTGTGTCTTTAAGATGGATTAATTGACCAGCATCACCACCACCACCATCACAACCACAACCACCACCAACACCACCACCACCACTACCGTCGCCGCCACAACCACAACCACCACCCTCACCACCACACCACTACAATCACCACCACCACCACCACTAGCACCACCACACCAGTACAATCACCACCACCACCACCACCACCACCACCACCACCACACCACTACAGTCACCACCTCCACAACCACCACAACCACTATCACCACCACCACAACCACCATCACCACCACAACCACTACCACTATCACCACCACCACCAACAACAACAACAACCGTGGGAACTACCAACATTAACAGTACTACTGGGAGGTTGAGTCCCACTATAAATCCTTCGCTACAAACCATTTGTCGATAAAGAGACGAAGTGCGGTGGGTTGTGGTTCGGAATCCAGGTAATGCTGATAAATGGATTTGTGTGGCGATATTGTGTTGTGGAACCTGTGTGTACTCATCGATTTGTGTGCTGATATTGTGCTGCGAAGCCTGTGTGTTTGTGTGTGTGTGTGTGTGTGTGTGTGTGTGTGTGTGTGTGTGTGTGTGTGTGTGTGTGTGTGTGTGTGTGGAGTTTCAGCTCCTGGCCCTGAGCAGACTAACTGCTTCTTTCCATGGTAGACACCATCAAACCTAATGTTAGACTTCAATATTGAGTCTGCCTTCACCAGGTCATTCACCATGTCTTTCACCAGGTCATTCATCAGGTCACTCACCAGGTCTTTCACCAAGTCCTTCACCAGATCATTCAACGAGTCATTCACCAGGTCATTTACCAAGTTTTTCATCAGATTATTCAGCGTCAGTAACCAGGTCATTCGCCAGGTCCTTTACCAGGTCATTCACCAGGTCCTTCACTAGATCATTCACCAGGTAATTCACCCGCTCTCTATATATAGAGTAAACCATCATTTAGCACGATTTTGGTATAGCACAATTGAAGAATTGTGTTATATAACACGTCGTATGATAAATCTAACACGGTTCAGTTTGCTATAAGGAAAAAAAAACTTCCCTTTTCTCAAGCGGCCGCCTTGTGGTTCACCTGGGGAGACCTCCTGCCGTCCTTCCCCCCGACACCACCCCGCCATCACTTGACTGACTTACTGAACGATTTGAGTAACTTACTGAACGATTTGACTGACTTACTGAACAACTTGACTGACTTACTGAATGTCTTGACTGACTTACTGAACAACCTGACTGACTTACTGAGCAACTTGACTGACTTACTGAACAACTTGACTGACTTACTGAACAACCTGACTGACTTACTGAACGACTTGACTGACTTACTGAATGACTTGACTTACTGAACAACTTGACTGACTTACTGAGCAACTTGACTGACTTACTGAACAACTTGACTGACTTACTGAACGAATTGACTGGCTTACTGAACGACTTGACTGACTTACTGAATGACTTGACTGACTTACTGAACGACTTTACTGACTTACTGAACGACTTGACTGACTTAGTGAACGACTTGACTGACTTACTGAGCGACTTGACTGACTTACTGAACGACTTGACTGACTTACTGAACGACTTGACTGACTTACTGAACGACTTGACTGACTTACTGAGCGACTTGACTGACTTACTGAACGACTTGACTGACTTACTGAACGACTTGACTGACTTACTGAACGACTTGACTGACTTACTGAACGACTTGACTGACTTACTGAGCGACTTGACTGACTTACTGAACGACTTGACTGACTTACTGAGCGACTTGACTGACTTACTGAACGACTTGACTGACTTACTGAGTGACTTGAGACTTACTGAATCACTTGAATGACTTACTGAATTACTTGACTGACTTACTGAACGACTTGACTGACTTACTGAGCGACTTGATTGACTTACTGAATGACTTGAGACTTATTGAATCACTTGACTGACTTACTGAATGACTTGACTTGTCGTGTGGGGTTCGGTAAGGAGATAAGAGGATTGAAGGTAGACACACTTGCTGGATGGTAACGATATATACATTGTCAGACTGTGGTAATGGGAGATGGAGCCCAGCCTGCCGTGCTCTGCCTTCTATGCCTATGCGTCGGCTGAGGCCGAGGTAGCTCGTCTCACTCGCTCGCTGCATCCCATGACGTCATACAGTCACAGGCCTAAGGGATCTTCTATATAAACACATGGATGGTACTATAATGCTCATCTAATCTATGCATACAACACATGTAAAGGAGGATCAGCAACTATGCTGACAGCTCGGTCATGTTACGTATGTCGTCTTGACATACACTACTATGCTATAGGCTGAACAGGCAGGTGGTCCTGGATTGATTCTATACAATAACAAATTCATATATAACTTAGAACTAATGGATGGTATCATACTGGATGTTAACAAAATGAGTTTTACGTAATGGGTGTTAACATAATCAGTTGTAACGTAATTACAAACTATAAGAACAAATCATTGTATAATATGGGATGGAATTGATCGATCGATCTGTATTCGTGCACTCTACGGATTCTGAGGAAATATATATATATATATATATATATATATATATATATATATATATATATATATATATATATATATATATATATATATATATATATATATATATATACAAGGTGAAATTAACAGCAAAGGCATCTGGTGCGCACTCAGATCATTACTGTCAAATTCTCAGAATATGGAGGGAACGTGAACACGAAAAAAAAAAAAAATTCTGAAAAACTAATCAGTTAATAACAAACAGTTGACAATTTCCTTCATCTCGGACATCTAGTTATACAGACTATGTACATTTAAACCCAATTCTGCGAGGGTGAGGTTTACATATGCAGAATGGTTATCATCTCTGGGAGGATCGAATTCCTCTGCAATGGCTAACACATGCCTTGACTGAGGGAGATCTGAACGAGTATCTACAAAAGATACTTGTGGGTTTCTCATTACTTGTCGAGTACGCAAGGAGTAACGACATTCAGGTTGATTATCTGACTGAGTATTTGAGGTAGAGGGTACAGAGTCAAGAGGATTTTCAGCATCTGTCACCTTAGTCTGGGAAGCAATATCATCAACATCGCATACTAATTTCATATGATCTAAATGCGATTCTTTGTACTTACCAGTACTAATATCTCTAACCTTATACTTATTACCAGAGATATGTTCTACAACTCGATAAGGGCCAACAAACTTTTGATCGAGCTTAGGCATTTCGGATGTTTTGTTGAAATTTGTCAGCATTACTCTTGAACCTACTTTAACTTTTGATGGCTTAGCACGGCTATTAGTTACTCTAGTAAATTCTGCTGTTGATTTATGAAGTGTTTCACGGATTCTTCTAAAAACACTCTGAGCTATGCTGGTACGAGTTGCTATGAAATCATCAGGACTGTAATTGGGTTTCGGAGTGGAATATAACAACTCATGGGGTAAACGCTTGTCTACACCATACAATGCATAATGTGGAGTATCACCTATGGAAGCATTGTAAACAGAATTTATGGCACATTGAACATCTGGTATAACTTCATCCCAAGTTTCACTATTGGGGTTGATAGTGGCTCTCAAAATATCAAGTACTTTCTTATTGGTTCGTTCAGCTAATCCATTGCTGGCAGGGTGATGAGGAACAATGGTGGATTTAGAGATCGTGTACAAAGTACACAAATTTTCAAGAATCTCATTACAGAATTCACCTCCATTATCTGTTACTAAGGACTTAGGGGTGGTATGTCTGCAGATAATGCGTTCTTTAAACGCTTTAGCTACTGTCTCGGCAGTCTTATCTGCAATAGGAACTAACTCACAATATCTGGTGAAATGGTCTACCATAACACACAGATGTTTGTTGCCTTGGAGGGAACATTTAAAATTGGTTAATAAATCAAGGGCAACTCTTTCCCACGGTTCACTAGTGGTTGGGTACACTTGGATTGGATTAGGACCATTGACATTTCCTTTATGTTGCATACAAACACTACATTTCTTAACATACTCGGAAATGTCAGTTGCCATACGTGGCCAAAAGTATTTCATTCTGGCTTGTTTCACAGAACGATCCATACCAGGGTGTGCAACACCTGGTGCATCATGAACTAGCTGTAGAGCTACGTTCACTAGTGACTGGAATTACTAACTGGTACACTCTTCTACTTGGAGTACCCAACTCGGCTGTTCGATACAGTAATTCTTGGCTCATTACAAAGTCACTAATGGGTGCTGGTGGCTTCACAGGAGCAGGAATCGACTCACCAGAACACAAGGGATCGGTTCTTTCTTACTGGAGGAATGAACAAACTCGGTGGAGTGGATGACTCTCCCCGGTTGAAAAAAATAACGCTATAACACGCAGTATGAGCAAGGGAGAAGGAATCTACTATCTCTCACTGCAAGCACAGGGGAAAAGAAATGAACACGGTCAACAATGCTGATATTCAATCTGAGTCGCACACAGTGACACGAGGTATCAGCTATAAACTTCACTTACAAACGTTAACAACATGTGGAAGTTACTCGAGAAATAACTTCTTACATTGCACGAATTACTGTCAACGAGGATGGGATCACAATCTGGAACACAAGGGACAACAACAACACTCAAGTGAGCACACTAGCCACAGAAACGTCTTTCTGCAATGGCTTGTGGCATCAGCAAGAGATGGCATAACTCGCTGCAAGTAAAGTTCTTCTCAAAGCGTCTCTTGGGAAGGAACGAGTACTTGAACAAGTCGCCATCGCAAGGATAGTAGTCTCAGCACTATCCTGCGTGCACTATATTGTGGCTGGAGTCCAGACAGGAGTGACAGTATTGCTAGTGCCTGACCGCTCGGCTACGTTAATACTGAATCACTTGACTGACTTACTGAATCACCTGACTGACTTACTGAATGACTTGATTGACTTACTAAATGACTTGACTGACTTACTGAATCACTTGACTGACTTACTGAATGACTTGATTGACTTACTAAATAACTTGACTGACTTACTGAAAAACTTGAGGCTTACTGAATGATTTGAGACTTACTGAATCACTTGACTTACTGAATCACTTGACTGACTTACTGAATCACTTGATTGAATGACTTAAAGCTAGACACTCCAGTACAATCATCAACTTCAATACCAGAACTTATACCATCCCCCTCAGCCACTATTATTTCTGTTACATTTGTAGTCTTAAGCTGTAAAAACAACATAATACATCATAACAATGAACTACAATTACATTTTCACTTTTATTTTTGTAAGATGTGGAGGTCTAAAAAAAGTTGTTTGGCTGTTTAAGGGCTCTCAGGAACGTAACCCTATTTTTCCCATAAGTTCTTCAATTCATCTAACATGGTTTTACCTAACACTGTTTTCAGGAACCTAACTACCGAGTTAAATGGCGGTATATATATATATATATATATATATATATATATATATATATATATATATATATATATATATATATATATATATATATATATATATATATATATATATATATATATATATATATACATATATATATATATACATGAAAGAGAGAGAGAGAGAGAGAGAGAAAGAGAGAGAGAGAGAGAGAGATTATACATTCCTTCAAAATTTAAGACGAAATTTCCGAGGTTGTTGGGGCTGGAGACTCGTTCCTTTCCCAGGACGTTCGACGACCTATATATCACCTGGTGAGGATCATGTTGTTTCACTGACCGATTAATTTTCATATTTCTTTATGTTCGTTCCCATTTTAGAATACTGCTCTTTTCTCAGAAATTTCTCATCCCCCCTCCCCCTCCCCCTCATGTTTGCGTTATCTCTTGAGTCACATTTCTCAAAATAAAGCAAGGAAAACTATCTCTCCTCTGAGGAAACACCACGTCATCCTGGGAGAAGAAATATATGAGATAAAAAGATTAAATCATACTGGAATAAGAAATATATCTATCTGAAGTGACTCTACATCTTCCTGGAGAAAATATTTACCCTTACAGACACTTTCCATCTCCCGAAGAGAAAGAAACATTTCTTTCCCTAGAAAAGAGATATCTCTTAGTGAAAAATCTATCTATTTGTTGTCATTTGCATAATATCTGGTAATTTTTTCCTCGTAATATCTCTTAGTTGTATTTTGTAGACTGTGTCATCTATGTCTAAAAACTGTTAGTTTTTGCTATTCAAACATTTTTTTGGCTATTTTTACGGGAATTTTTTTTTTTATTTCAGTTCTTGCACTCAGCCTTTCGAGTATCCTCCTGCGCTTTTTCTTCCACTCAGCCTTTGTGAGTCTTCCTACACCTTCACTCAGCCTCTGTCAGTGTGTCTTCCTGCAGCTTCACTCAGCCTCTGTGAGTGTGTCTTCCTACACCTTCACTCAGCCTCTGTGAGTGTGTCTTCCTGCATCTTCACTCAGCCTCTGTGAGTATGTCTTCCTACACCTTCACTCAGCTTCTGAGAGTGTGTCTTCCTGCATCTTCACTCAGCCTCTGTGAGTGTGTCTTCCTACACCTTCACTCAGCCTCTGTGAGTGTGTCTTCCTGCATCTTCACTCAGCCTCTGTGAGTATGTCTTCCTACACCTTCACTCAGCCTCTGTGAGTGAGTCTTCCTGCACCTTCACTCAGCCTCTGTGAGTGAGTCTTCCTACACCTTCACTCAGCCTCTGTGAGTATGTCTTCCTACACCTTCACTCAGCCTCTGTGAGTGAGTCTTCCTGCACCTTCACTCAGCCTCTGTGAGTGAGTCTTCCTGCAACTTCACTCAGCCTCTGTGAGTAAGTCTTCCTACACCTTCACTCAGCCTCTGTGAGTGAGTCTTCCTGCAACTTCACTCAGCCTCTGTGTAAGTCTTCCTACACCTTCACTCAGCCTCTGTGAGTGAGTCTTCCTGCACCTTCACTCAGCCTCTGTGAGTGAGTCTTCCTGCACCTTCACTCAGCCTCTGTGAGTGAGTCTTCCAGCAACTTCACTCAGCCTCTGTGAGTAAGTCTTCCTACACCTTCACTCAGCATCTGTGAGTGTGTTTTCCTGCACCTTCACTCAGCCTCTGTGAGCGAGTCTTCCTGCACCTTCACTCAACCTCTGTGAGTGTGTCTTCCTACACCTTCACTAAGCCTCTGTGAGTGCTTTCCTCCACCTTCACTCAGCCTCTGTGAATGAGTCTATCTGCACCTTCACTCAGCCTCTGTGAGTGAGTCTTCCTGCACCTTCACTCGGCCTCTGTGAGTGAGTCTTCCTGCACTTTCACTCAGCCTCTGTGAGTGTCTTCTTGCACCTTCACTCAGCCTCTGTGAGTGAGTCTTCCTGCACCTTCACTCGGCCTCTGTGAATGAGTCTTCCTGCACCTTCACTCAGCCTCTGTGAGTGAGTCTTCCTGCACCTTCACTCAGCCTCTGTGAGTCTTCCTGCACCTTCACTCAGCCTCTGTGAGTGAGTCTTCCTACACCTTCACTCAGCCTCTGTGTCTTCCTGCACCTTCACTTAGCTTCTGTGAGTGAGTCGCCCTGCACCTTCACTCAGCTTCTGTGAGTGAGTCTTCCTGCACCTTCACTCAGCCTCTGTGAGTCTTCCTGCACCTTCACTCAGCCTCTGTGAGTGAGTCTTCCTACACCTTCACTCAGCCTCTGTGAGTGTCTTCCTGCACCTTCACTCAGCCTCTGTGAGTGAGTCTTCCTGCACCTTCACTCAGCCTCTGTGAGTGAGTCTTCCTGCACCTTCACTCAGCCTCTGTGAGTGAGTCTTCCTGCACCTTCACTCAGCCTCTGTGAGTGAGTCTTCCTACACCTTCACTCAGCCTCTGTGAGTGTCTTCCTGCACCTTCACTCAGCCTCTGTGAGTGAGCCTTCCTGCACCTTCACTCAGCCTCTGTGAGTGAGTCTTCCTACACCTTCACTCAGCCTCTGTGAGTGAGCCTTCCTGCACCTTCACTCAGCCTCTGTGAGTGAGTCTTCCTGCACCTTCACTCAGCCTCTGTGAGTGAGTCTTCCTACACCTTCACTCAGCCTCTGTGAGTGTCTTCCTGCACCTTCACTCAGCCTCTGTGAATGAGTCTTCCTGCACCTTAACTCAGCCTCTGTGAGTGAGTTTTCCTACACCTTCGCTCAGCCTCTGTGAGTGAGTCTTCCTGCACCTTCACTCAGCCTCTGTGAGTGAGTCTTCCTACACCTTCACTCAGCCTCTGTGAGTGTCTTCCTGCACCTTCACTCAGCCTCTGTGAATGAGTCTTCCTGCACCTTAACTCAGCCTCTGTGAGTGAGTTTTCCTACACCTTCGCTCAGCCTCTGTGAGTGAGTCTTCCTGCACCTTCACTCATACTCTGTGAGTGTGTCTTCCTACACCTTCACTCAGCCTCTCTGAGTGTCCTGCTACACCTTCACTCAGCCTCTGTGAGTCTTCCTACACCTTCACTCAGCCTCTGTGAGTGTGTCTTCCTACACCTTCACTTAGCCTCTGTGAGTGAGTCTTCCTACACCTTCACTCAGCCTCTGTGAATGAGTCTTCCTGCACCTTCACTCAGCCTCTGTGAGTATGTCTTCCTACACCTTCACTCAGCCTATGTGAGTGAGTCTTCCTACACCTTCACTTAGCCTCTGTGAGTGTACCTTCCTGCACCTTCACTCAGCCTCTGTGAATGAGTCTTCCTGCACCTTCACTTAGCCTCTGTGAGTGTACCTTCCTGCACCTTCACTCAGCCTCTGTGAATGAGTCTTCCTGCACCTTCACTCAGCCTCTGTGAGTGTACCTTCCTGCACCTTCACTTAGCCTCTGTGAGTGTACCTTCCTGCACCTTCACTCAGCCTCTGTGAATGAGTCTTCCTGCACCTTCACTCAGCCTCTGTGAGTGAGTCTTCCTGCACCTTCACTCAGCCTCTGTGAGTATGTCTTCCTACACCTTCACTCAGCCTATGTGAGTGAGTCTTCCTGCAACTTCACTCAGCCTCTGTGAGTGAGTCTTCCTGCACCTTCACTCAGCCTCTGTGAATGAGTCTTCCTGCACCTTCACTCAGCCTCTGTGAGTGAGTCTTCCTGCACCTTCACTCAGCCTCTGTGAGTATGTCTTCCTACACCTTCACTCAGCCTCTGTGAATGAGTCTTCCTGCACCTTCACTCAGCCTCTGTGAGTGAGTCTTCCTGCACCTTCACTCAGCCTCTGTGAGTATGTCTTCCTACACCTTCACTCAGCCTCTGTGAATGAGTCTTCCTGCACCTTCACTCAGCCTCTGTGAGTGAGTCTTCCTGCACCTTCACTCAGCCTCTGTGAGTGTGTCTTCCTACACCTTCACTTAGCCTCTGTGAGTGTACCTTCCTGCACCTTCACTCAGCCTCTGTGAATGAGTCTTCCTGCACCTTCACTCATCCTCTGTGAGTGAGTCTTCCTACACATTCACTCAGACTATGTGAGTGAGTCTTCCTGCAACTTCACTCAGCCTCTGTGAGTGAGTCTTCCTGCACCTTCACTCAGCCTCTGTGAATGAGTCTTCCTGCACCTTCACTCATCCTCTGTGAGTGAGTCTTCCTACACATTCACTCAGACTATGTGAGTGAGTCTTCCTGCAACTTCACTCAGCCTCTGTGAGTGAGTCTTCCTGCACCTTCACTCAGCCTCTGTGAATGAGTCTTCCTGCACCTTCACTCAGCCTCTGTGAGTGAGTCTTCCTGCACCTTCACTCAGCCTCTGTGAATGAGTCTTCCTGCACCTTCACTTAGCCTCTGTGAGTGTACCTTCCTGCACCTTCACTCAGCCTCTGTGAATGAGTCTTTCTGCACCTTCACTCAGCCTTTGTGAATGAGTCTTTCTGCACCTTCACTCAGCCTCTGTGAATGAGTCTTCCTGCACCTTCACTCAGCCTCTGTGAATGAGTCTTCCTGCACCTTCACTCAGCCTCTGTGTGTGAGTCTTCCTGCACCTTCACTGAGCCTCTGTGAGTCTTTCTGCACCTTCACTCAGCCTCTGTGAATGAGTCTTTCTGCACCTTCACTCAGCCTCTGTGAATGAGTCTTTCTGCACCCTCACTCAGCCTCTGTGTGTGAGTCTTCCTGCACCTTCACTGAGCCTCTGTGAGTCTTTCTGCACCTTCACTCAGCCTCTGTGAGTGTATCTCTTCTTCGTGATGAAAGTGAGTTTGGGTTACCAGCGGCTATACAATGCTAAGCTCACAGTGTCTCGCCCAACCAGAGAAATTAAGCGTCGTTGGGTTTGGTTAGCAAGTGGATGGGTGAACTTGGATTATTTGAGTCTGTGTGATTCTCTCTCTCTCTCTCTCTGTTACACACTATTTCAGGGTATCTCCTATTCTATTACCACAAAGGCTTCCGAGTACATTTTATTTGTTCTGATTCACTGGATGTGATTGAGTTGAAGGCAGAAACAGCGCCAAAAAGCAAAAATAACGTAATGCCCTTTACGTTGGAATATGAAGGAACAGGAAAAACTCAGTGGTAAAAATCGGTGACAGTGATGGTTTGTGTGTCCATTTGTTCACATTCTCATACTGAGGGAATTCTTTCTTGCCTTGGTTAAAAAAATATGTTTTTATTGTGTCTCATCGTTCTGTTCCTTTCTTCTCAAATAATCAGTCTGTTTCAACTTTTTCGATCTCTTAGTATCGTGTAGTTTGTGCTCATGTCTCCAAAGGTTTTCCGGGTTTCTGGTTGTATAAGCTTTAATTCCCATAACTTTCCTTTGTTTACAAGACTTCGTAGTTTGGGTTAATCAGCTGTGCTGCAAACCTCCGAACTTTTTCAAGTTCGTTTGTATGGTTCATCAGCTGAGGGTTTCATAATGGCGCTTCATACTCTAGTACATGTGCGGTGTTTATTTACTAGCTTTGCTTAATAAGCTGATGTTATTTTAAGTCCGCTCATTTTCTGTTTAATATTCTGTATGTTGCCTCTTTCTAGGGTGGTACTCTTCCTCTGAACTCTTGCCTCTTGATCCTGCTCTCATAACCTTGCATTCACTGGGGCTAAAATCGAATACCTAAAAAAAATAAAAGTATATCAGAAAAATTGTCAAAATGATCTGAATCGTCGAAATATACAATAACATTATAGCACTTTTTTTTTTTTACCATTTCTATAGCATATTTCTATAGCATATTTCTATAGCATATTCAGGTCTACGAATTTTCGTATAATATTTTGTAACTCTCTTTTTTCTTACCTAATTTGCAGATGATGACGTTCAGGAGTCTTCAAGCAAGTTACATGAGGTATATTAGAAACAGAACGGGTTAAAATGTTAACATTTTGGTATTCCACTTGACTTCTCCTCTCTATCCTGACACAGCTTCCTTTACTCTGACCATGTACACACTTATCTGTGACTGCAGGGGTCGAGTCACGGCTCCTGGACCCGCCTGAGTGTGTGTGTGTGTGTGTGTGTGTGTGTGTGTGTGTGTGTGTGTGCTCGCGAGAGCGAGCGCCACCGGTCGTACAGACAAATATTCCCTCCGAGGTTAAAAAAAAAAATGAAAGTAGGCATACATCGTGAAAATATTTATGACAAACTTCCCAGATTTGAAGGATTGTCTTGGTAGCATTCTGCAAATTCCTGAGGGAAGCAATAATCGAATGTGGTGGACCCAGAGCTTGCTTGTGGCAGTGACGTCTCCTCTTCTTTCCCAGGAATTCTTTGCATTACGTCTTGTGTAAAAGTTTTCGTATATTGCACTCCGGAGTGTAGCTTGTGCAATCTGCAGAAGTGTCTCGGAATGTTCCTTAAACTTTGCGCCCAGGCAAAACTTGTGTATTTTTTTTTTGTGTGTGTGTGTGGGGGGGGGGAGGCGTATTTTCATGACGTATGATTAATTTTCTTGCTCGTTTTTGTAGTCTGTATTTGATGTCATTCTTTGATGTTTTATTACTAAAGAAATAAAGACAGTGAGAGATTGACGTCAATTTTCTCTTGTTACTGAAGAAATGAAGACAGTTTTGATAATTTTCACAGGTACAATCCTGAATTAACATTTCACACACATAACTCTGGCACATCTAAAACATATGACACTGACCACTATAGTTGTACCTCGGAGACAAGTGGGACTTAGCAACAGTGGCTCACAAATCATTTGAACACATAGTTCTTGAAATTATTCAACAAAGTATTTAAAGCCAGTAACAGTGGCTCTGTTAAATTTGGTTGTGAAAAGTATTATATATATATATATATATATATATATATATATATATATATATATATATATATATATATATATATATATATATATATATATATATGTGTGTGTGTGTAAATTTATTGTATTTGACAATCTTAGGTAATTTGTTGGTCCAGTTCTTTAAATGATTATACATATCATTGTCATATTACACAAAATTAATACAATTATTAGTGAGTGTACATAAAAATTAAGACGCCCAACTATTCCTTGGGCTTTATATCGTAACGCCTTATAGGCAGGCAACTAATATTGGCCAATAAATACTTATATTACTTGTTGTGTGAGAATTAAAACACGGTGGGAGGCGATGTGAAGGTGCGACAGCCCTGTCAGACTCTCAGAGTATTTGACAGGAACGATTCCTCCTTATGGGAATAAAAAAAAGAAAAATCAGTGATAACAATAGTAAGATAAACAAATTTATATGCAGAGCTATATAAAATATAAACCACCTAAAAATGAATATAATCCTATCTGAATCAAATAATGAAAAATGGAATATATATAAATAATTATAGTGAGTCAATGGTAATATATACACATAAATAATATTTGGGAACGCCGAGGTGATGTTAATGTCGGGTGGTCACTGGAAGACGTAACTAATACAACTCCTGAAGAAAACAGGTGACCCCACAAGTGTAGAAATTCGATACTTTGTTATTCAGATGAGTCGACCTAAGCGATAGAGTGGCCAGTGTTCGCCACTGAAATGCTGGTGGAGAACCACTGAAGAAAAGCTGTAGGACGGTTTAAAGGTGTCAGTGTATTAGCCAAAATGGGAAGAGGAACTGCAGAGATCCCCTCAAGGTGCAGAACTCTTAATAATGCAGAGTCACTTACCAGAGGTGAAGTTCATTAAAGTTGTGATGCTAATGTGTTAGATCTAAGCCTAGATCTTGCTGCCTGCCTTGTCTCACCTGTGTCGGATGAGCCGAGGCAGCAACCAAGGCTAAAAAAAAAAATACAATTCGGACAAGCAGTCACTCACATGATAAGCTTAAGGCCTTTAAAAGAAATGGTGAGGGCAAAGACGTTGAACTTAAAAGAGGTAAGTAAAGTCAGGTTCGATTGAATCAAATAACAAAATATATCAGAAACAAGAGTGAAGCTCTTGTTTTAACTGAATTAACCACAACCTAACAAATTAAATTACTAAACAGGAATGGATTGGGTACTTACAGACCTGATGGAAGCCAAAAGTCAAGTGACTGCAGTCTGTTCAGAGAGTCGCAAGTCAACTCCCACCGGGTAGTAACAGGGACGTGGGGGGAGGGGGAATAAATAGCGGTTACAATGCACACACTTTACAGGACAAACATTCCGCCAATCAAACTACCACAACCACCACTCATTCGTACTTCCACTCCTATCTACTGAACTTTCCTTCACAGGCGAGAACACCCTTTTATAATCCATGCGGAATTCAATACTTCATCCCTTTAACACTGGGTCTCATTTTCTATTATTATCAGCATTAATCTGAAAGCTGCATTTTACATCTGTATAATTCCATATGTGCTCCACATTACCTTATTTCATAGTACCAAATTTATGCTGATACTATTTCTATCGGCTTCGATTATGTCCGATTAATTGCAACAGTGATTACACCAACGTACACAGTACGCCATTACCCGGCTTCCTCCCCACAACGTTTTCCTACACATACATCTTCTCATTTAATTCAATAACACTTCTAGGTTTGTAATACACTGTAATTATTCGAATATTAATTTCTTTTTAACATTATAATAATTACCTGTTACTTAACTGATTACCATAAAAAAAAGAGTAAATTATAGGGGATGTTAGCGGCTTAAAAATTATCAAAATTATCGACAACAGTGAGAGATCGATGTCAGAGAGAAACAGGTCGGAAACACACGTTTTGTGACGTCACTGACAACAGTCGGATACTGACTGATTGACTGACTTACTGACTGACAGAATGACTGACAGACAGACTGAAACGCTGACTGACCTATAAATCGTAAATGACTGATTCCTAACTGACTTAAGAATGACTGAGTTGATTGACTGACATACATACAAACACACAGTCAGACCGACAGACATACAGACTGGCTTCCAGTCTATGACTGGCTGATAACTGACTGACTCTTTGGTTGATTCGTTGATTGACTAAATGAGACATATTTCTGACTGATGGAATAACTGACTATCTGATAGATATACTGATCTAACAGACTGACAGATTAACTGACTGACAAACTGTACAGCATCCAGACACACTGAAAGATCAGACATCTTATAGACAATGAAAGACATAGACATTAACTTTTTAATATGATAATGAAGCAATTCAAAATTTGCAAAGCAAAATTTTGAACTTTGAACACTGATCCAAAGTGTGATCCAAAGATGTACAAAGATCTAAATGTTGAAAGAGCAGAACTTTTATGCAACTTTTGCAACAGGTGAGTGTAAGGGGAACTGAGGAAGGATCAGTTACGGTCACTGCAAGGACCAGGATCAGTTACAGTGGCTACCAGGATCAGGATCAGTTACAGTCGCATCCAGGATCCAGGTTTCAGGTTCATCTTACTGCACTGAAGTTACACGGCATCAAGTGTAGACAGTGACACACGTTGTAACTTCATTCACTCACACGTTACAACTTCACTCAGTCACACTACAACTTCACTCAGCCACGCTACAACTTCACTCAGTCACGTTACAACTTCACTCAGTCACGTTACAACTTCACTCAGTCACGCTACAACTTCACTCAGTCACATTACAACTTCACTCAGTCACACTAAAACTTCACTCAGCCACGCTACACCTTCACTCAGTCACACTACAACTTCACTCAGTCACACTACAACTTCACTCAGTCTACAACTACACTCAGTCACACTACAACTTCACTCAGCCACACTACAACTTCACTCAATCACGTTACAACTTCACTCAGTCACGCTACAACTTCACTCAGTCACGCTACAACTTCACTCAGTCACACTACAACTTCACTCAGCCACGCTACAACTTCACTCAGTCACGTTACAACTTCACTCAGTCACGTTACAACTTCACTCAGTCACGCTACAACTTCACTCAGTCACATTACAACTTCACTCAGTCACACTAAAACTTCACTCAGCCACGCTACACCTTCACTCAGTCACACTACAACTTCACTCAGTCACACTACAACTTCACTCAGTCTACAACTACACTCAGTCACACTACAACTTCACTCAGCCACACTACAACTTCACTCAATCACGTTACAACTTCACTCAGTCACGCTACAACTTCACTCAGTCACGCTACAACTTCACTCAGTCACATTACAACTTCACTCAGTCACACTAAAACTTCACTCAGCCACGCTACACCTTCACTCAGTCACACTACAACTTCACTCAGTCACACTACAACTTCACTCAGTCACACTAAAACTTCACTCAGCCACGCTACACCTTCACTCAGTCACACTACAACTTCACTCAGTCACACTACAACTTCACTCAGTCACGCTACAACTTCACTCAGTCACGTTACAACTTCACTCATTCACGTTACAACTTCACTCAGTCACGTTACAACTTCACTCAGTCACGTTACAACTTCACTCAGTCACACTACAACTTCACTCAGCCACGCTACAACTTCACTCAGTCATGCTACAACTTCACTCAGTCACGTTACAACTTCACTCAGTCACGTTACAACTTCACTCAGCCACGTTACAATTTCACTCAGTCACGTTACAACTTCACTCAGTCACGTTACAACTTCACTCAGTCACAGGCTACAACTTAACACTGCCAAACTTCTCACCTACTTCCTGCTCTGTTATTACTTACATAATAACCTCAGTAAAAATCATCTCTCGTAGCCGAAATACTAAAAAAAATTATCGTAAATTTATTCGCCGGATCAATTTCTCGAGGCCTGTAATTTGCAAAATCTACATTTTATATTTACGAAGTCAGCCGAGGTGCGTGGTTGTAAACACTAGTAGCGTCTTTATAGCCTTCAGAATTGACGGCTTATTCTACTAAGTCAGCTTATTCGATGCGTTAAACCAGTGTGGGTAATTCAGAGCTAGGTACGGTTGAGGCTCGATCCTACGTCGGGTCACTGGCAGGTCCTCGTTGTGTTCATCTGCTTCGTCGCGAGATAATGATAATGATAACAGTGATGAAAATAATAATGAAGATAAAATAATACAAATACTACCACCACTAATAATAATAATAATAATAATAATAATAATAATAATAATAATAATAATAATAATAATAATAATAATAATAATAATAGCAACAATAATAATAATAATAATAATAATAATAATAATAGCTATAATAATAATAATAATAATAATAATAATAATAATAATAATAATAATAATAATTTACGTCAAGATGAGAGCTTGTGCAGGGTCATTCAGCACAAGGAATGGTGAAGATTCGAGCCTCCGTTTACTAGTGTTCCGACAATTTGCAAATCATATTCTACGCTGCCTTGTATTCAGCTTTAAGAAACACATATTTACCTTGTGACCACAAACATATTTCCTCACTACCTGAAACATTTTCTTCATTATATCATTATTAACATCACCGTTAAAATAATAATTTTCAGCTTTGTTTTAATCATTATCATAATTATTATTATTATTACTAATATCATCGCCATCTTCATGTCCTTGCTATCACTGTATAAGTTGGACGGTTAATTAATTATTGGTCTTCTTTACAAGATCCGGTTTTCAAAGGTTTTCAAGGCAGCACTGAACTAAATTAAGGTATTACCTAAGAATATTTTCTTATGCATAGGAACTGTTTTATTAAATAACATAATGCTCAGTAATAACTCACATGGAGACAGAAACTCAGAAGGTTGATTGATCTATATATTTCGAGCCCTTTCTGGAATTTTCTTTAGCTGAAGAGGATCGAAATATACAGATTAATTAATCATCTGAGTTTTTGTCTCCATGTGGGTTATTATTATTTGAACAGCATGATGTTCAGACGATATGGCTGACAGATACTGCCTGGTTTCATTGCTTGAAGATCAACATGACATTAGTCGACATGACTGAGAGACACTGCCTGGTTTCAGTGCTTGAAGAACAGAATGACATTAGTCGACATGACTGACGAACACTTCTTGCTGTCCTCGGAGTGGAGCCAAATGTGGTACTTTGACAATATTGGCCATGTACTTAACAGTGAAGGCTCTGCTGAAATAGCAGATCTATCCAGGCTGGGTCCAAGTGAGAGATGGGGCGTTTTGCACTGTTCTCTACTCTGTCAAGAACTCGCAGATGAGATGGGGGCAGGTACTCCAAGAAAGTGGGGCATACTCAAGGTGTGAGCGTACCTGTGCCTCGTACATGATCTTGCAGTCTCTACAGTCGATCAAATGCGAGATACGTTCAGGTGTTGTAAGCTTCCGTGCCACCTTGTTTGCAAGATTTACAACGTGGTTCTTCATGGTCAGTTTAGAGTCAAATTTCACTCCAAGGTTATCAACCTCGTCCCCGGGAAATAACACTCTCCCATTCATACTTACTACTGCTCCGGCATTACCATTATGGTGCCTAGAGACCATCATCATTTGTGTTTTCTCAGGAGTAAATGTTACCTGCCATCGTTTACCCCAGGCTAATATAGCTCTTCTTCTTCTTCTTCTTCTTCTTCTTCTTCTTCTTCTTCTTTCTTTCTTCTTCTTCTTCTTCTTCTTCTTCTTCTTCTTCTTCTTCTTCTTCTTCTTCTTCTTCTTCTTCTTCTTCTTCTTCTTCTTCTTCTTCTTCTTCTTCTTCAAGATATGTACACTTTTCTTAGAGATTCTTTCTCCTCCTGATCACTGCACGAGTAGTGATGTGGGATCTTGACTTGTTGCTTCAGGGACGAAAGTTGTTACTGCAGTTGTCAATGGGAATCAACCTCCAGCGGCACCTCTTGTCTCTGCCAGGGAAAAAATAATACTGTGTTACTGATGACATATTAGATATTGCCCAGTTTCTTGGTAGCGGGGTGGATATGAGTCATAATCTTTAGCTATAGTCTGCTTTCTGTGCAGTGGAAAGACTCAAAATTCCCCCTAACAATGTTTTCAGTGGTGAAGGAGGAAGGAAGGGGGGAAGGGATGGATGTTCACAGTGGAAATGTTAAGTTTGAAGACGTTTCTTTGCACAATACCACCTTCGCACGATACCTGCACTACTGGCATCACTTACCTTCAATATCCAGCACATCAAGGCTGATTGATTTTTTATTTTTTTTTTTGATGATCGTATGAAATTGGATTTCATTTCCTTTGCGAGAGAGCGAAAGAGAGAGAGAGAGAGAGAGAGAGAGAGAGAGAGAGAGAGAGAGAGAGAGAGAGAGAGAGAGAGAGAGAGAGAGAGAGAGAGAGAGAGAGAGAGAGAGAGAGAGAGAGAGAGAGAGAGAGAGAGAGAGAGAGAGAGAGAGAGAGAGAGAGAGAGAGAGAGAAGAGAGAGGTGCTGAGGCAGGCAGAGGAGAAAACACTGAGAATCTTTGAGTGAAATCCGTCATCTGTCGTTTGATTCCTTTCATGTTATGAGAAAATCTCAGATTTTTCTTCTGGGATTTAAAAACAAAAGCAGAAATAGGGACGACAAAAATAATGTTTTTTCCCTGTGATTATTCTAAATCTGCAAAACTATCGTGAGTCGAATATGTAATCTCGAGTCTGATATCACGTAGAATGTGTTATCATAAGTCTGATATCATGGAGAACATGTTATCATAAGTCTGATAACATGAAGAATATGTTGTAAGTCTGATATCATGAAGAATATGTTATCATAAGTCTGATATCATGGAGAATATGTTATCATAAGTCTGATATCATGGAGAATATGTTATCATAAGTCTGATATCATGGAGAATATGTTATCATAAGTCTGATATCATGGAGAATATGTTATCATAAGTCTGATATCATGGAGAATATGTTATCATAAGTCTGATATCATGGAGAATATGTTATCATAAGTCTGATATCATGGAGAATATGTTATCATAAGTCTGATATCATGGAGAGTGTGTCTGGCATTTTATGAGGTTGGGATTAAATGGTTATAACTATGACCATGATTTTTAAAGAGGTGGACCGGTAAGCCAGCAGAAGGCCTCGGTCAGATGACCAGAAGCTCCAACGGCGGATCATCATAAGACTAAGACCCGCGTCAGGAAACACCTGTCCTGTTTTTGACGAGCCTTACATAAACTAACCTATGAAGTTGTTTGTCATGAAATACTCGCTAATGCCTCAGGTCCAGAGTCTAACTCTAGACTTGTTCTGACTGGCATCTACGCACCACGGGTGGGGTTAGAACCCGTGGTATGGTTTATTTGCAGTCGTATCATTACGATTTCGTGAGTCATCTACGCACCGTTGTAGTCGGGGTATGAAAATAGCTGAACTCAGGTTCAATAATTTGGAAGTTTTTTTCCTTGTGTTGAGGACAAGTCACCTGTCCCCAGTTAGAGTCGTTTTGCGTCTTCTTCTTTGTCTAATTCGGTGATGCTCACGGCTACTTAATGCACTTTATTTGGCGAACTGGTCGCTGTACTGTACAACACAACTGCACTTGTTGTACATGAATGGTATACAATACTGACAAGAAAATGAATTAGAACATGTACAACATCTGGGTATCTTTATTTGTTGATGTTTCGCCCTGTAGTGGCGTTATCAACACAAGACCAGGAAATAATGTGAAGAATGTAAAACTATATACAAAATATGAGGTAATCAGCCCCTCAGTCTTGGAGTTGGTGAAGGGCACCGTAGTCCTCAAGACTACGGTGCTCTTCACAATATATACCTTTACTTTTGATATACCTTTGAGTTTCGAGAGTCTTACTAATCCCGGAACCCGACTATGGACAAGGACGGCTAAACGTCTACAAATAAAGATACCCAGATGTTACACATGTGTCTAATTCTTCAGATGTGTTTATTGCCTCTGTTGGTTAGAAGTTTGTCTATTTACGAACTTGTTCCTCCTTCACTCATTTTCTAAGTTGAATCTTACTGAACATACTACACACACAAATTACTTATTTTAGTAGTTCGTTCAAGTACAATGAAGTACAGTAACGTACCCGATAGAACAGTTTATCATTAAGAGTATAGTACGGCATAGTATAAGTGCTAAAAGCAGAGTTGAAATAAAATAAATAGAGATATTAAATACTGGGTCAGTAAGTTACTGAAGCTCTGTACTTAGTGGTGTGTCGGAGCCTCTTTCCTGCATTATTAATTTTATCTGTAAATATTAACTTTAGAACAAACCTTTTGTTTAATAATAAGTCCTCATACTTTTATTTCTTAATAATTATTTACCAGTTGTAATCCTTTATGCCAAACCTTCCAAAATCGTTATGAAAATCGCAGTGCAGTACACGATACTACACAACAACTTGTGTCACGAAGCTAGAAGCAGGCTAGATGCTAGAAGCAGGCTAGATTCTAGAAGCAGGCTAGATTCTAGAAGCAGGCTAGATGCTAGAAGCAGGCTAGATTCTAGAAGCAGGCTAGATGCTAGAAGCAGGCTAGATATTAGAAGAAGGCTAGATGCTAGAAGGATATCAACAGGTTCACCTTCTGGTATCTCTGACAGATGTCCATGCTCAAAGGTGTAGTATTTGTAGCACAGTGTGTGTTATCATGTAGAATATGTTAACGTGAACGTAAGATTGTGTAGAGGAAGTTATCATAAATATATTGAAAATGAAGAGTATGATATCATGAAGTAATAATAATAATAATAATAATAATAATAATAATAATAATAATAATAATAATAATAATAATAATAATAATAATAATAATAATAATAATAATAATAATAATAATAATAATAATAATAATAATAATAATGATAATAATGATAATAATAATAATAATAATAATAATAATAATAATAATAATAATAATAATAATAATAATAATGATAATAATAATAATAATAATAATAATAATAATAATAATAATAATAATAATAATAATAATAATAATAATGATAATAACAATAATAATAATAATAATAATAATAATAATAATAATAATAATAATAATAATAATAATAATAATAATGATAATAATAATAATAATAGTAATAATAATAATAATAATAATAATAATAATAATAATAATAATAATAATAATAATAATAATAATAATAATAATAACAATAATAATAATAATAATAATAATAATAATAATAATAATAATAATAATAATAATAATAATAATAATAATAATGATAATGATAATAATAATAATAATAATAATAATAATAATAATAACAATAATAATAATAATAATAATAATAATAATAATAATAATAATAATAATAATAATAATAATAATAATGATAATGATAATAATAATAATAATAATAATAATAATAATAATAATAATAATAATAATAATAATAATAATAATAATAATAATAATAATAATAATAATAATAATAATAATAATAATAAAATTAACAACAACAACAGCAACAGTAGCATAATAACAATAAATCCTAATTTGTAGTTATTACAGACATAATAATGATAATAAAATTAATATTAACAGCAACAGTAATAATATCATAATAATAATAACAACAATAAGTCCAAAATTGTAGTCATTATAGACATAATTTAATAGCCAACTGTTCACTCATCTGTAATATATTAAAAAATATTCAGTTAATTAGCATAAATGTTCAATGACCGTAATATAGTTGGATGGATATATATCGTGTTCTGTTTAAATCCATCCAATGGGGGAGAGAGGCCTTGATGATGGTGAAGGGCTCTTGATCCTAGGAACTGGAGCAACATATAGTTGGTTCTAATCTGACTGCATCCCATTGATCATGGGCTGTATGATCCATATGAGTTTAGCGCCTCCCTGTAAGAATTTATAATAATACTAGTAATAACTATAAAAATAATGATAATGATAATAATAATAATAATAATAATAATATTAATAATATTATGACACTAGATGCTTTTTAATTAGTAAGTCAGTTGATCCTTCAGTCGGTTGATCCTTCAGTCGGTTGATCCTTCAGTCGGTTGATCCTTCAGTCGGTTGATCCTTCAGTCGGTTGATCCTTCAGTCGGTTGATCCTTCAGTCGGTTGATCCTTCAGTTAGTTGATCCCTCAGTCAGTTGATCTTTCAGTTAGTTGATCCCTCAGTCAGTTGATCCTTCAGTTAGTTGATCCTTCAGTCAGATGATCTTTCAGTTAGTTGATCCTTCAGTCAGTTGATCCTTCAGTTAGTTGATCCTTCAGTCAATTGATCTTTCAGTCAGTTGATTCTTCAGTCAGATGATCAATCAGTCAGTTGATCAGGCCGTGATCCATCGGGAGGCCTGGTCATGGACCGGGCCGCGGGGGCGTTGATCCCCGGAATAACCTCCAGGTAGCCTCCAGGATCTTCAGTCAGTTGGTTCTCCGGTCAATTGGTTTTTAAGGTCTGTTGGTTCTTCAATTAGTTGGTTCTTCAGCCAGTTGGTTCTTCAGTCAGCTGGTTCTTCGTTCTGTTGGTCCTTCAGTCAGTTGATCCATCAGTCAGTTAATCCTTCAGTCATTTGATCCTTCAGTCAGTTGATCCTTCAGTCAGTAGAATGTGAACTCTTACACCAGTCCAGAATACTGACACAGTCATGTGTGTTTGGGCACACAGTCATGTGTTTGTTTGAGCACACAGTCATGTGTGTTTGGGCACACAGTCATGTGTGTCTGGGCACACAGACATGTGTGTTTGAGCACATAGGTTATGTGTACTTACTCATGAGACCAGAATAATGACATATTCAGGTGCATGAGGACACATCAGGTCAGCGGACACAGATGTGGTGCTGTGATGCTGCTGGCAACCCTCTGAGCATCTCTGCTGCTTCAATTTCCTCTCTCAGAATAACATTCTCCTCTAGCATCCAGATTACTTACCACACACACATACACACACACACACACACACACACACACATACACACACACACACACACACACACACACACACACACACACACACACACACACACACACACACACACACACACACACACACACACACACACACACACACACACACACACACACACACACACACACACACACACACACACACATATGGATACATACATGCACATGCATATATACACACGTACAAATACACACACACACACACACACACACAAATACACACACACACACACACACACACACACACACACACACACACACACACACACACACACACACACACGCACACGCACACGCACACATATAGAACAGGCCTAGTGTCTAATCGACATGTGCCTAAGACAAAATGGTAACTAACACGCATATAGAACAGGCCTAGTGTCTAATCGACATGTGCCTAAGACAAAATGGTAACTAACTAACACACACACACACACTCACACACACACAGAGTGGTGGAACACCTAGAAAGGAATGATCTCATCAACAGCAGCCAACATGGTTTCAGGGATGGGAAATCCTGTGTCACAAACCTACTGGAGTTCTATGACATGGTGACAGCAGTAAGACAAGAGAGAGAGGGGTGGGCGGATTGCATATTCTTGGACTGCAAGAAGGAGTTTGACACAGTTCCACACAAGAGATTGGTGCAAAAACTGGAGGACCAAGGAGGGATAACAGGGAAGGCACTACAATGGATCAGGGAATACTTGTCAGGAAGACAGCAGCGAGTCATGGTACGTGGCCAGCGGGGTCCCACAGGGGTCAGTCCTAGGACCAGTGCTGTTTCTGGTACTTTTGAACGACATGACGGAAGGAATATACTCTGAGGTGTCCCTGTTTGCAGATGACGTGAAGTTGATGAGAAGAATTCACTCGATCGAAGACCAGGCAGAACTACAAAGGGATCTGGACAGGCTGCAGACCTGATCCAGCAATTGGCTCCTGGAGTTCAATCCCACCAAGTGCAAAGTCATGAAGATTGGGGAAGGGCAAAGAAGACCGCAGACGGAGTACAGTCTAGGGGGCCAGAGACTACAAACCTCACTCAAGGAGAAAGATCTTGGGGTGAGTATAACACCAGTCACATCTCCTGAAGCGCACATCAACCAAATAACGGCTGCAGCACATGGGCGCCTAGCAAACCTCAGAACAGCATTCCGACATCTTAATAAGGAATCGTTCAGGACCCTGTACACCGTGTACGTTAGGCCCATATTGGAGTATGCGGCACCAGTTTGGAACCCACACCTAGCCAAGCACGTAACGAAACTAGAGAAAGTGCAAAGGTTTGCAGCAAGACTAGTCCCAGAGCTAAGAGGTATGTCCTACGGGGAGAGGTTAAGGGAAATCAACCTGACGACATTGGAGGACAGGAGAGATAGGGGGGACAAGATAACGACATACAAAATACTGAGAGGAATTGACAAGGTGGACAAAGACAGGATGTTCCAGAGATTGGACACAGTAACAAGGGGACACAGTTGGAAGTTGAAGACACAGATGAATCACAGGGATGTTAGGAAGTATTTCTTCAGCTACAGAGTAGTCAGTAAGTGGAATAGTTTGGGAAGCGATGTAGTGGAGGCAGGATCCATACATAGCTTTAAGCAGAGGTATGATAGAGCTCGCGGTTCAGGGAGAGTGACCTAGTAGCGATCAGTGAAGAGGCGGGGCCAGGAGCTCGGACTCGACCCCCGCAACCTCAACTAGGTGAGTACAACTAGGTGAGTACACACACACACACGTAATATATATAACATAAACAATAGTGGAGATGTTTTCTCTCTCGCTCTCTCTCTAATTTCTTCCTTTATCAATCTGTCGTGACTCACCTCTTACTCCCTCTCCTCAATCTCTGCCACTTCCCTTCTATCCATTATCTCTTATATTGCTTCCCTTTGTACGTGCCGTCATATTGCTTTATCCTCTCCTTCAGTTCCTTCCCAATTACATTATTCTGCTAGTTATCTCATATTATTTTTACCCTGTTTGGTCTCTGCTTCAGGTGATTCTCCGCAAAACAGGTTTGAAAGGGGACTGAAATCTCTATCTCGATGCATGTAAGAGTAGTGGTGTGAAACTGGTGAAGTTTTCTGGTTCTTTCAGGTATTCTTGGCTTTTTTTCCTTACTGATCATCGGAAATCAAGGCAAAAGTTAGGTTAACGTTTGTGAAAGAAGATTTTCATGTGTTGCGTTGTCCAGTGATGTGTTTTGTCGACCTTCAAGACAGTGTGATGATGTGTTGCGTCAACCAGCACTGAAACCTGGAAGCTTCAAGGCAGTGTTGTGTTGCGTCAACCAGCACTGATACCTGGAAGCGTCAAGACCGTGTTGTGTTGCATCAACCAGCACTGATACCTGGAAGCGTCAAAACCGTGTTGTGTTGCATCATCCAGCACTGATACCTGGAAGCGTCAAGACCGTGTTGTGTTACATCAACCAGCGCTGATACCTGGAAGCGTCAAAACCGTGTTGTGTTGCATCAACCAGCACTGATACCTGGAAGCGTCAAGACAGTGTAGTGTTGCGTCAACCAGCTCCGATACCTGGAAGCGTCAAGGGGAGGACGTAATCGTACTGATTGGCTAGATAAGATAAGATAAGATTTCGTTCGGATTTTTAACCCCGGAGGGTTAGCCACCCAGGATAACCCATGAAAGTCAGTGCGTCATCGAGGACTGTCTAACTTATTTCCATTGGGGTCCTTAATCTTGTCCCCCAGGATGCGACCCACACCAGTCGACTAACACCCAGGTACCTATTTGCTGCTAGGTGAACAGGACAATAGGTGTAAGGAAACGTGTCGGAATTTCCACCCGCCGGGAATCGAACCCGGGCCCTCCGTGTGTGAAGCGGGAGTTTCAGCCACCAGACCACCGGGCCACCAGGAGACTTTTTCTCAGTAACACAGCAACCAATTAACTGAACTTCCAGTTTTTAGATTACGAGATCTTGCCAGTTTTATTGTGAAATAACGATGAATGGGAAGGGTCTGGGAAGGAAAGGCGGTAAGAGGCTTCATTAACAGGGAAGGAAGGTTCCTACCTTAACAGAAAAGAGAGTTTAGCCTTAACAGGAGGCGGCTGGGTCTTACCTTAATAGGAAGGATTGGGTCTATCATCAGGGGGATATTTCCGTCGGTCGCATCTTTTCTGAATGCCTTAGTCAGTCAGATTCACTTTAATCATTGCTTGCTAGGATGAGTGCACCATCCTGGTACAGGTTGGCTAACAAGGTGTGTTTCTGAGAGAGGTGAGACAGCCTGCGTGAGGACGTTCTTACTTCTCGGAACACATCAAACCCACAGACCCCTCTCACGCTACTGACTGGCTCACACAATAACAATTCTCTTTTCTAGATGTTTTTGTTTTAGCTGTATAGCGAGAGTGTTCTCATATTACTTTATCCAAAACTCTGTTTATTATTAGGTTTAATTAGCTCCTGAACTTTTTACAAAGCCATAAATACCCTGTACATAGGTTCTGGTGGTGGGAATAAATGGTAAACCAATAGTTCTGAGGATATTCCTTCAAGTAAGAATTTGAAATAATGAATTCAAATTGGATAAATTTAGATTTTTAATGGATATAGGAAAGTACTGGAATGAAAAAAGAGTAGACGATGAGTGAAACAGCCTACCTACTAGGGAATTGAAGCTAAAACCTTGGGTAGCTTCCAATATAGGTTGGTTTAGAAAGACTCGTGAGCAAACACTAGCATATATTTATTAGAAAACGTTTCGGTCCTGGGACCTTAAAGTGATCAAGGTCCCAGGACCGAAGTGTTTTCTAATGTTTGCTCAATTGTCTTTCTAAACCCATTTTTCAGTATCTGTTACAAAGGTTTATGCCAAATATAGGTCAGAAAAGATACATGAGTGAGAAAGGTTAGATCTGAGTGGGACTTACACTTGAGTTAATAGATTCATGGAATCTTATTCCTTGGGTAACATTAATAAGAGGTTGGGTGAATATTTTTGTTAGTGGGTTTCGGTGTAACAAGGACCTGCCCAGTATGGGCCAGTAGGCCTGCTACAGTGTTCCTCCTTTCATATGTTCTAAGGTAAAGAATATTTTCTCTGTATACCTTGTTTCTCCTTAGTCGCCATTTTGATTTCGCTTAGAGACGGTACATAGCACAGTCAAATACTGCAGAGAAGTTAGTTACCATTTTGTCCTAGGCACATAAAAAAAAAGTCAGGGTAAAAACCCTACAAAATCAGATAACTAAATAAAACAACGCAAAATAATTTTGCGAGATAAGTGTGATAAAATAACTTAGTTAACTACCAAGTATGAAATAATCTCTTCCTACATAAGATAACCTAATTATTTAAATTCTCAATAATTATTTCACGTGAATGAACGAAATAGGTCACTCCAGTCATTCAAGAATTAAATTCTTTTAAAGTCAAAATGAAAGGATAAAACCAAATAAAGGTATATTAATATCCAGAAATCAATTTAAAAAATAAATATTTAAGGACTTATCATTTTTGGTAACGAAATGGCATAAAGAACCAGCAAGTTTGTTAAGTGTGAGGCAGGAGAAGCCAGAAGTTCAGCCAGACAGTGTGGCATCACCAGTGTGGCATCACCAGAGTGGCATCACCAGTGTGGCATCACCAGTGTGGCATCACCAGTGTGGCATCACCAGTGTGGCATCACCAGTGTGGCATCACCAGTGTGGCATCACCAGTGTGGCATCACCAGTGTGGCATCACCAGTGTGGCATCATCAGTGTGGCATCACCAGTGTGGCATCACCAGTGTGGCATCACCAGTGTGGCATCACCAGTGTGGCATCACCAGTGTGGTATCACCAGTGTGGCATCATCAGTGTGGCATCACCAGTGTGGCATCACCAGTGTGGCATCACCAGTGTGGCATCACCAGTGTGGCATCACCAGTGTGGCATCACCAGTGTGGCATCACCAGTGTGGCATCACCAGAGTGGCATCACCAGTGTGGCATCACCAGTGTGGCATCACCAGTGTGGCATCACCAGTGTGGCATCACCAGTGTGGCATCATCAGTGTGGCATCACCAGTGTGGCATCACCAGTGTGGCATCACCAGTGTGGCATCACCAGTGTGGCATCATCAGTGTGGCATCACCAGTGTGGCATCACCAGTGTGGCATCACCAGTGTGGCATCACCAGTGTGGCATCACCAGTGTGGTATCACCAGTGTGGCATCACCAGTGTGGCATCACCAGTGTGGCATCACCAGTGTGGCATCACCAGTGTGGCATCACCAGTGTGGCATCACCAGTGTGGCATCACCAGTGTGGCATCACCAGTGTGGCATCACCAGAGTGGCATCACCAGTGTGGCATCACCAGTGTGGCATCACCAGTGTGGCATCACCAGTGTGGCATCACCAGTGTGGCATCACCAGTGTGGCATCATCAGTGTGGCATCACCAGTGTGGCATCACCAGTGTGGCATCACCCGTGTGGCATCACAAGTGTGGCATCACCAGTGTGGCATCACCAGTGTGGCATCACCAGTGTGGCATCACCAGTGTGGCATCACCAGTGTGGCATCACCAGTGTGGCATCACCAGTGTGGCATAACCAGTGTGGCATCACCAGAGTGGCATCACCAGTGTGGCATCACCAGTGTAGCATCACCAGTGTGGCATCACCAGTGTGGCATCACCAGTGTGGCATCACCAGTGTAGCATCGCCAGTGTGGCATCGCCAGTGTGGCATCATCAGTGTGGCATCACCAGTGTGGCATCACCAGTGTGGCATCACCAGTGTGGCATCACCAGTGTAGCATCACCAGTGTGGCATCACCAGTGTGGCATCACCAGTGTGGCATCACCAGTGTGGCATCACCAGTGTGGCATCACCAGTGTGGCATCACCAGTGTGGCATCACCAGTGTGGCATCACCAGTGTGGCATCACCAGAGTGGCATCACCAGTGTGGCATCACCAGTGTAGCATCACCAGTGTGGCATCACCAGTGTGGCATCACCAGTGTGGCATCACCAGTGTAGCATCGCTAGTGTGGCATCGCCAGTGTGGCATCATCAGTGTGGCATCACCAGTGTGGCATCACCAGTGTGGCATCACCAGTGTGGCATCACCAGTGTAGCATCACCAGTGTGGCATCACCAGTGTGGCATCACCAGTGTGGCATCACCAGTGTGGCATCACCAGTGTGGCATCACCAGTGTGGCATCACCAGTGTGGCATCACCAGTGTGGCATCACCAGTGTGGCATCACCAGTGTAGCATCACCAGTGTGGCATCACCAGTGTGGCATCACCAGTGTGGCATCACCAGTGTGGCATCGCCAGTGTGGCATCGCCAGTGTGGCATCATCAGTGTGGCATCACCAGTGTGGCATCACCAGTGTGGCATCACCAGTGTGGCATCACCAGTGTGGCATCACCAGTGTGGCATCACCAGTGTGGCATCACCAGTGCGGCATCACCAGTGTGGCATCACCAGTGTGGCATCACCAGTGTGGCATCACCAGTGTGGCATCACCAGTGTGGCATCACCAGTGTGGCATCACCAGTGTGGCATCACCAGTGTAGCATCACCAGTGTGGCATCACCAGTGTGGCATCACCAGTGTGGCATCACCAGTGTGGCATCGCCAGTGTGGCATCGCCAGTGTGGCATCATCAGTGTGGCATCACCAGTGTGGCATCACCAGTGTGGCATCACCAGTGTGGCATCACCAGTGTAGCATCACCAGTGTGGCATCACCAGTGTGGCATCACCAGTGCGGCATCACCAGTGCGGCATCACCAGTGTGGCATCACCAGTGTGGTATCACTAGTGTGGTATCACCAGTGTGGCATCACCAGTGTGGCATCACCAGTGTGGTATCACCAGTGTGGCATCACCAGTGTGGCATCACCAGTGTGGCATCACCGGTGTGGCATCACCAGTGTGGTATCACCAGTGTGGCATCACCAGTGTAGCATCACCAGTGTGGCATCACCAGTGTGGCATCACCAGTGTGGCATCACCAGTGTTGCATCACCAGTGTGGTATCACCAGTGTGGCATCACCAGTGTGGCATCACCAGTGTGGCATCACCAGTGTGGCATCACCAGTGTGGCATCACCAGTGTGGCATTACCAGTGTGCCATCACCAGAGTGCCATCACCAGTGTGCCATCACCAGTGTGGCATCACCAGTGTGGCATCACCAGTGTGGCATCACCAGTGTGTCATCACCAGTGTGGCATCACCAGTGTGGCATCACCAGTGTGGCATCACCAGTGTGACATCACCAGTGTGGCATCACCAGTGTGGCATCATCAGTGTGGCATCACAAGTGTGCCATCACCAGTGTGGCATCACCAGTGTGGCATCACCAGTGTGCCATCACCACACTGGCTGAACCAGTGGTATAACCTTACGAGTTTCTCTCTCACCTGCAGCTCAGTCAACCGACTTAATGTTCGACAAATTCTTTCCCCTTAAGGTCGTTTACGACGTTTCGCCCACCAGGGACTTTATCAGTCTCTGGTGGACGAAACGTAGTCACAACAAAAGTCATAACCCTCTTTGCGTGTCTTATTTACTGACAAGGAAGTACATGGGCAAAAGGGATAGCAGAGGACTTGGAAGTCCACACCGAGACTATCAGTCGAGGAGAACGATCTACTTCTACCTAGATTAAAGACTATCGTGTATCGTTTAGGTGTGTGAGTCAATGGCAGAAAAATGAAGACTCAAACCGTAATCAATTTAGATCATGTTGAATGAGAAAATATCGGTCCTGGGACCGTGGTAACCCGAAAATGTCACTCACGCATTACGCTTGGAGAAATGGACACGAATGCAGTATAATGAGATCCTTTATTGACTACATTTCGCCCGCACAGTGGGTTTTATCAGGGTAAAAGAGTACACGATTGCATATTTTCTGGACTTGAGACTGACCTGCACGGGACGGCCACGTCTCGTGGAATGAAATATATACATTAAAACCATCAATAAAGTGACTGAATTTGGTCTTTCTCCTCTACCAGACTCAATTTAGTTACACGTCTTTCCTCTCTGACGCCCACGGTAAGAATAACGATGGATTTCAATATAAAAAAAAACTTGACACAAATACTATAATAAGTGAAGTCTTTAAATTGGGTATTAAAACTGTAATCATAATAGGACCTCAAATAGATAGATAGATTAGTTACATTGCAACTTTGCCTTGTAATTTCTCGTTGAGATTATGCTGTGTTGTGGCGGTCATCAGGTTAGACAATAGTCATAAATACGCAGAAAATCACTCATAAAAAATGACATTTAATCTCCGGTTTCAAAAATCTTCTTTAGAAAAATTTACGAGATCGTAGACTAAGAGTTGTTATAGAACTTTGGCTTATTTCAAATCCCAGTGTCACCTAGTCTACACGAGTATATACTCTGAGAGACTGTGTCTCAGTATACTCTGAGAGACTGTGTCTCAGTATACTCTGAGAAACTGTGTCTCAGTATACTCTGAGAGACTGTGTCTCAGTATACTCTGAGAGACTGTGTCTCAGTATACTCTGAGAGACTGTGTCTCAGTATATGTACGCTAAGCATTTACAGCAATTCGTATTTTAGGAAATAAAACACTTTTCACTGGTGGTGAATAGGTTATAAATAGCCTTAATGACCCTCGTGTAACCGATTAGGCGTTAAACTCCATTAACCAACTAATGTACGGCGTACATTACTGTTCCCCAGGATGCCAGCCACAACTACCGAATAACACCCAGGTACCACTTACTGTTAGGGCACCAGAGACAGCAGGTGCAAGAGACTTACACACACACACACACACGCACACATACACACACACACACACACACACACACACACACACACACACACACACACACACACACACACACACACACACACACACACACACACACACACACACACACACACACACACACACACACACACACACAAACACACACAGTGCAAAGCCATTAAGTGCAAAGTCATGAAGATTGGGGAAGGGCAAAGAAGACCGCAAACGGAGTACAGTCTAGGGCGCCAGAGACTACAAACCTCACTCAAGGAAAAAGATCTTGGGGTGAGTATAACACCAGGCACATCTCCTGAAGCGCACATCAACCAAATAACTGCTGCAGCATATGGGCGCCTAGCAAATCTCAGAACAGCATTCCGACATCTTAATAAGGAATCGTTCAGGACCCTGTACACCGTGTACGTTAGGCCCATATTGGAGTATGCGGCACCAGTTTGGAACCCACACCTAGCCAAGCACGTAAAGAAACTAGAGAAAGTGCAAAGGTTTGCAACAAGACTAGTCCCAGAGCTAAGAGGTATGTCCTACGAGGAGAGGTTAAGGGAAATCAACCTGACGACACTGGAGGACAGGAGAGATAGGGAGGACATGATAATGACATACAAAATACTGAGAGGAATTGACAAGGTGGACAAAAACAGGATGTTCCAGAGATTGGACACAGTAACAAGGGGACACAGTTGGAAGTTGAAGACACAGATGAATCACATGGATTTTAGGAAGTATTTTTTCAGCCACAGAGTAGTCAGTAAGTGGAATAGTTTGGGAAGCGATGTAGTGGAGGCAGGATCCATACATAGCTTTAAGCAGAGGTATGATAAAGCTCACGGTTCAGGGAGAGTGACCTAGTAGCGATCAGTGAAGAGGCGGGGCCAGGAGATCGAACTCGACCCCCGCAGCCTCAACTAGGTGAGTACAACTAGGTGAGTACACACACACACACACACACACACACACACACACACACACACACACACACACACACACACACACACACACACACACACACACATTGTGACCCTGAGCAGCTACAGGTTATTATTATTAAAAACAGAATAAACGGTGGCTATGACTACAGGGATATAAATAAGGTGAATATAACATCAAAGAGAGAAAAGTTACAACAGTAAGTACATATTTAACAAACTTAGATTAAGAAAGGCAACAGGTGAGCTTTAATCTAAAAACAGAGTTTCAGATGAGTGGGTCAAGTTACTACTGGAAGAAGTGTCAAGAAATTAGCGAAGAAATATGTACTAAGTAAACGGATGATTGTGTGTTTTTATGTATATAAGACAACTTGCTGTTGAGACTAAGACAAAAAGTTCCAGTCACCAAGACACTGCCTCACACAGTCCCCAAGACACTGCCTCACACAGTCACCAAGACACTGCCTCACACAGTCACCAAGACACTGTCTCACACAGTCACCAAGACACTGCCTCACACAGTCACCAAGACACTGTCTCACACAGTCACCAAGACACTGCCTCACACAGTCACCGAGACACTGCCTCACACAGTCACCAAGACACTGCCTCACATAGTCACCAAGACACTGTCTCACACAGTCACCAAGACACTGTCTCACACAGTCACCAAGACACTGTCTCACACAGTCTCCAAGACACTGTCTCACACAGTCACTAAGACACTGTCTCACACAGTCACCAAGACACTGTCTCACACAGTCACCAAGACACTGTCTCACACAGTCTCCAAGACACTGTCTCACACAGTCACCAAGACACTGTCTCACACAGTCACCAAGACACTGTCTCACACAGTCACCAAGACACTGTCTCACACAGTCTCCAAGACACTGTCTCACACAGTCACCAAGACACTGTCTCACACAGTCACCAAGACACTGCCTCACACAGTCACCAAGACACTGTCTCACACAGTCACCAAGACACTGTCTCACACAGTCTCCAAGACACTGTCTCACACAGTCACCAAGACACTGTCTCACACAGTCACCAAGACACTGCCTCACACAATCACCAAGACACTGCCTCACACAGTCACCAAGACACTGTCTCTCACAGTCACCAAGACACTGCCTCACACAATCACCAAGACACTGTCTCACACAGTCACCAAGACACTGTCTCACAGTCATCAAGACACTGCCTCGCACAGTCACCAAGACACTGTCTCACAGTCACCAAGACACTGCCTCACAGTCACCAAAACACTGCCTCACAGTCACCAAGACACTGCCTCACAGTCACAAAGACACTGCCTCACAGTCACAAAGACACTGCCTCACAGTCACCAAGACACTGCCTCACAGTCACCAAGACACTGCCTCACAGTCACCAAGACACTGTCTCACAGTCACCAAGACACTGCCTCACACAGTCACCAAGACACTGCCTCACACACTCACCAAGACACTGTCTCACACAATCACCAAGACACTGCCTCACGGTCACCAAGACACTGTCTCACAGTCACCAAGACACTGTCTCACAGTCACCAAGACACTGTCTCACAGTCACCAAGACAATGCCTCACACAGTCACCAAGACACTGTCTCACAGTCACCAAGACACTGCCTCACACACTCACCAAGACACTGTCTCACACAATCACCATGACACTGCCTCACAGTCACCAAGACACTGCCTAACACTCACCAAGACACTGTCTCACACAGTCACCAAGACACTGCCTCACAGTCACCAAAACACTGCCTCACAGTCACCAAGACACTGTCTCACACAGTCACCAAGACACTGCCTCACAGTCACCAAAACACTGCCTCAGTCACCAAGACACTGTGTCACACAGTCACCAAGACACTGCCTCAGTCACCAAGACACTGCCTCACAGTCACCAAGACACTGTCTCACACAGTCACCAAGATACTGCCTCACACAGTCACCAAGACACTGCCTCACACAGTCACCAAGACACTGCCTCACAGTCACTAAGACACTGCCTCACAGTCACCAAGACACTGTCTCACACAGTCACCAAGACACTGCCTCAGTCACCAAGACACTGCCTCACAATGACCAAGATACTGTCTCACACAGTCACCAAGATACTGCCTCACACAGTCACCAAGACACTGTCTCACACAGTCACCAAGACACTGTCTCACACAGTCACCAAAACACTGCCTCACACAGTCACCAAGACACTACCTCACACAGTCACCAAGACACTGTCTCACACAGTCACCAAGACACTGCCTCACACAGTCACCAAGACACTGTCTCACACAGTCACCAAGACACTGCCTCACACAGTCACCAAGACACTGCCTCACACAGTCACCAAGACACTGTCTCACAGTCACCAAGACACTCACACAGTCACCAAGACACTGCCTCACACAGTCACCAAGTCACTGTCTCACACAGTCACCAAGACACTGTCTCACACAGTCACCAAGACACTCACACAGTCACCAAGACACTGTCTCACACAGTCACCAAGACACTGACTCACACAGTCACCAAGACACTGTCTCACACAGTCACCAAGACACTGACTCACACAGTCACCAAGACACTGTCTCACACAGTCACCAAGACACTGCCTCACACAGTCACCAATACACTGTCTCACACAGTCACCAAGACACTGCCTCACACAGTCACCAAGACACTGTCTCACACAGTCACCAAGACACTGACTCACACAGTCACCAAGACACTGTCTCACACAGTCACCAAGACACTGACTCACACAGTCACCAAGACACTGTCTCACACAGTCTCCAAGACACTGACTCACACAGTCACCAAGACACTGCCTCACACAGTCACCAATACACTGTCTCACACAGTCACCAAGACACTGCCTCACACAGTCACCAATACACTGTCTCACACAGTCACCAAGACACTGCCTCACACAGTCACCAAGACACTGCCTCACACAGTCACCAATACACTGTCTCACACAGTCACCAAGACACTGCCTCACACAGTCACCAATACACTGTCTCACACAGTCACCAATACACTGTCTCACACAGTCATCAAGACACTGCCTCACACAGTCACCAATACACTGTCTCACACAGTCACCAAGACACTGTCTCACACAGTCACCAAGACACTGCCTCACACAGTCACCAAGACACTGCCTCACACAGTCACCAATACACTGTCTCACACAGTCACCAAGACACTGCCTCACACAGTCACCAATACACTGTCTCACACAGTCACCAAGACACTGCCTCACACAGTCACCAATACACTGTCTCACACAGTCACCAAGACACTGCCTCACACAGTCACCAAGACACTGCCTCACACAGTCACCAATACACTGTCTCACACAGTCACCAAGACACTGCCTCACACAGTCACCAATACACTGTCTCACACAGTCACCAAGACACTGTCTCACACAGTCACCAAGACACTGCCTCACACAGTCCCCAAGACACTGTCTCACACAGTCACCAATACACTGTCTCACACAGTCACCAAGACACTGTCTCACACAGTCACCAAGACACTGCCTCACACAGTCACCAATACACTGTCTCACACAGTCACCAAGACACTGTCTCACACAGTCACCAAGACACTGCCTCACACAGTCACCAAGATACTGCCTCACACAGTCACCAAGACACTGTCTCACACAGTCACCATGACACTGTCTCACACAGTCACCAAGATACTGTCTCACACAGTCACCAAGACACTGTCTCACACAGTCACCAAGACACTGTCTCACACAGTCACCAAGACACTGTCTCACACAGTCACCAAGACACTGCCTCACACAGTCACCAAGACACTGCCTCACACAGTCACCAAGACACTGCCTCACACACTCACCAAGACACTGCCTCACACAGTCACCAAGACACTGTCTCACACAGTCACCAAGACACTGACTCACACAGTCACCAAGACACTGTCTCACACAGTCACCAAGACACTGTCTCACACAGTCACCAAGACACTTCCTCACACACTCACCAAGACACTGTCTCACACAGTCACCAAGACACTGCCTCACACAGTCACCAAGACACTGACTCACACAGTCACCAAGACACTGTCTCACACAGTCACCAAGACACTGTCTCACACAGTCACCAAGACACTGTCTCACAGTCACCAAGACACTGTCTCACACAGTCACCAAGACACTGTCTCACACAGTCACCATGACACTGTCTCACACAGTCACCAAGATACTGTCTCACACAGTCACCAAGACACTGTCTCACAGTCACCAAGACACTGCCTCACAGTCACCAGACACTGCCTCACAGTCACCAAGACAACACAGTCTTCTCAGCGTGCTGGGAGGTAATAAAGCCAAGTCTCAGGTTTTTCTTCCTCTCCTCCTCAGAGGTTGACTGTTTTCCTCTAGCCGCTATTATTCATGACTTCTTGGAAGCGTTGATGACAGACAAACATTTTTCAGAGTCATGACCGAGAAATTCTTATTTTTTGTTTTAATGACAGCTTAGTTCAACCGTTCATAAGTCTTGTTGCGCGTGAATGTTCTCTAATTAACACAGTTACTACAGTGAGTTGTGTTCTTACTCTCGTAACAGAAGAGGAACAAAGTAAAAAACAGAAATAAGGCAAGAAAGAAAAGAGGTTTTAAAATGATAATAGTGAACAAAAGGGTAAATAGTTTACGTGTATATTTTATTTACACTTGCAAATCAAACTTAGATGAGAGATAATGAATTTTAATTTATTTACAAAATAAGTAAATCCAAAAGAATATGTACACACACACACACAAGTATATAATATATATATATATATATATATATATATATATATATATATATATATATATATATATATATATATATATATATATATATATATATGCAATATGAGCACGATAAACAGGTGATATCACCAATGTCTATCATGGGAGGAGGTACAAGTACCTCCTCATCTTCTGGGACCAGCTGTCCCCAGGCCTAGCCCCATTACCCGCTCCCACGGGGCTCGGAGGGAGAAGCTAGGCACCTTGGGCTGCCACAAACCCCGCCCAAACTGGGCTCGACGGGTGTGACAGCTGCACAGCAGCAGACGATATCAGGAGGTGCAAAGGCAGCAAGAACTACAGGATCCTTTAGGAGTCACACCCCAGCTTTGGGCATTAAGCCGAGCTTTGGGGAAGCTCAAGAATGCCACTTGCTGTTTGTGTTGCTGATGCTACTACTTCACTTGCCCGTTGCACTGGTCTGATATCACAATATGCAGAACAACCACTGTGAATAAATATTGATATACAAAGCGCGTTCATGACTTTTCACATTATCAAGGAACTATCATAGTTCCTTGATAATCTGAGAAGTCACGAAAGCGCTTGAAATTTCACTATTTTTTTCACAGTGGTTGTTAATGTTGCAGTTTTATAACTGTAGTGAAAGCGCACCTATGGCAAGACAATGATAGATTGAATGATGATGAAATTATATATATATATATATATATATATATATATATATATATATATATATATATATATATATATATATATATATATATAAGCGTATGTATAATTATGAGAATAAATCACAGAGATGGTAGTAGCAGCGAGCATGTACACCAGTAAAGGTTGAGTACAGCCAACACAGGATAGTGTGGCCACAGCCTCAGTAAGAACACTGGCAATGCCCTCAAATAAGCCTAGAAATTTCCATTCAGTTTACCGTCCATAGCCGTAACCTCCTCCATAATTTCCGCCGTACAGGCCTCCGTAGCCGCCGCCGAAGCCACCGCCAAAACCATGGCCGAAGCCACCGCCAAAACCATGGCCGAAGCCTCCATTAAAGCCACCACCATAGCCGCCACCGTAGCCGCCACCGTAGCCGCCGACGTAGACTGGATAGTGGACAGGAATCACCTTGACGGGAGCGTAACCGAAGCCTCCACGGTACCGACCGAAGCCGCCTTTCTTGTACTTATGCGGTGCTGGTTCGGCAAAGACCGCAGACACGACCAACATCAACACCAAGATCAGCGACGCCTGCAGGAGGAACAACAACACTGTCTTATATCCTTACATCCACCCTACACAACTCGTTTTTTTTTTTTTCAAAATAAACCTCTGTATTTTATTTTTCAAGAATATTTTTATAGAAAATGAGGCTCCCGCAGAATCTAAATTACCATTATTGTCTTGAAACTTAATTATATTGCCCTAGTAACAAAGATATTTGTGTTTTTGTCTAATTGGCAAGCACTCAACATTGCACTCTTCTGAGGCCATGTTATATATCATGGCTTCTTCAGTCTAGCGTAGCGAAAGGTGCAAGATGAGGAGGAGTTTGAGGTAATCAGTCCCTCAGCCTGGAGTCGATGTTTTCAGTCCATCATTTTTAACATTGCTTCATAAACACACATTCCTCAAGTGGAAATATGAAACCCCAACATCTGCTAAAACATATAACTGAGACAGCGGCATCCATTTAACAAAACATCTATGCACTCATTTCTCTGACTACCTTCACATAAATGTCCAACACAACTTACAAACTTCATTCTGGAGGAACCAGCTAATTGTGTGCCCGACCCGCTGCCGCCCTCCCATTTATACTCTCAGCCTCCTGGCAGAGGATATCACTTCCAGAAGTTTACTTTCAATTAATTCACTTTGACATCAGTGAGAGCTGAAGGAATCTGTATAAAAACTTGCCTGCAGCCTCCGCCAGTGCTGATAAAGGTGTGATAATATCTCGCTTGTTTATTCTCTCTCATATGCAAAGCAGGTTGCTCTTCCGCCTCTGACACACACGGGAAAAAGAGATCTGTTTACACTTCACTAAAATTTGCTTTATAAAGACAAATTGTTTGACATAAAGCATGATAATAGTGACAGTAATAATAATGACGTTAATAATGATGATGGTTACGATGATAATGATAATAATTATGAGAGAAAATATAATAATAATAATAATAATAATAATAATAATAATAATAATAATAATAATAATAATAATAATAATAATACTAATAATAATAATAATAATAATAATAATAATAATTATTATTATTATTATTATTATTATTATTATTATTATTATTATTATTATTATTATTATTATTATTATTATTCACTTTATTGTAATTATTATGTGTTCTTAAATTTATATTGAAATAAACACACAAACTCAAACACACACACTCACACACACACACACACACACACACACACACACACACACACACACACACACACACACACACAGGAAAGTCAGTAAACGAAATGATGGAATATGTAACAACAAAATACAAGGAGGCAGAGGAAAGGTTTGTTCCCAAGGGCAACAGAAATAATCTGAAGATCAAAGCGAGTCCTTGGTTTACTCGAAGGTGTAGGGAGGCAAAAACTAAGTGCACTAGAGAATGGAAAAAGTACAGAAGGCAAAGGCCCCAGGAAAATAAGGAGGTTAGTCTAAGAGCCAGAAACGAGTATGAACAGATTAGGAAGGAGGCACAGCGGCAGTACGAAAATGACATAGCATCGAAAGCCAAGTCTGACCCGACACTGCTGTGTAACCACATTAAGAGGAAGGCAACAGTCAAAGACCAGGTGATCTGGCTGAGGAAAGAAGGTGGGAACTCACAAGAAACGATTAAGAGGTATGTGAGGAGCTCAACATGAGACTGAAGAAAGTATTTGCAGTGGAGACAAGAAGGACTCTGGGAAGACAGGACAGAAGGGGACACCAAGAAGGAATACACCAACAAGAGTTGAATGACATACACACAACTAAGGAGGAGGTGAAGAAGCTGCTAAGTGACCTTGATGCCTCAAAGACAATGGGACCAGACAACATCTCCCCGTGGGTCCTTAAAGAGGGAACAGAAATGCTGTGTGTGCCACTAACTACAATCTTCAACACATCCCTTGAAACTGGGCAACTACCTGAGGTATGGAAGACAGCAAATGTAGTTCCCATTTATAAAAAAGGAGACAGAAAACAGGTACTAAACTACAGACCAGTGTCACTGACGTGTATAGTATGCAAAGTTATGGAGAAGATTATCAGGAGAGTGGTGGAGCACCAAAAACGGAACAAGATTGTAAACGACAACCAGCACGGATTCATGGAAGGCAAATCCTGAGTCACAAACCTTCTGGAGTTTAATGATAAATTAACAAAAGTAAGACACGAGAGAGGGGGGTAGGTTGATTGCACTTTTTTGGGGGGGCTGCAAGAAGGCCTTTGACACAGTTCCTCACAAGAGATTAGTGCGGAAGCTAGAGGATTAGGCGCATAACAGGAAGGGCACTGCAATGGATCAGAGAATATCTGACAGGGAGGCAACAACGAGTCATGGTACATATTGAGGTATCACAGTGGGCACCTGTGACGAGCGGGGTCCCACAGGGGTAGGTCCTAGGACCAGTGCTGTTTTTGGTATATGTGAACGACATGATGGAAGGGATAATAATAATAATAATAATAATAATAATAATAATAATAATATCTTTATTTACTACAAGTACATGTACAAGGTATACAGTCCTAGCTGACAACAATGACATACTACTATATAGAAAGTCCCTTGTTATGCTCCGCATTTCGGGCAAATTAGGTCAGTGTCCCAGGATGCGACCCACACCAGTCGACTAACACCCAGGTACCCATTTTACTGATGGGGAACATAGACAACAGGTGGAAAGAAACACGTCCAATGTTTCTACTCTGGCTGGGAATCGAACCCAGGCCCTCGCCGTGTGAAGCGAGAGCGTTAACCACCAAGCCACCAGAAGTGTCCCTGCTCGCAAAAGATGTGAAGTTAATGAGGAGAATTAAATGAGATGAGGATCAGGTAGGACTTTCAAGAGACCTGGACAGGCTGGACACCTGGTCCAGCAACTGGCTTCTCGAATTTAACACCGCCAAATGCAAAGTCATGAAGATCGTCGAAGGGCACAGAAGACCGCAGACAGAGTATAGGCTATGTGGCCAAAGACTGCAAACCTCGCTCGAGGAGAAAGATCTTGGGGTATAATACCGAGCACGTCTCCGGAAGCACACATCAACCAGATAACTGCTGCAGCATATGGGCGCCTGGCAAACCTGAGAATAGCGTTCCAATACCTTAGTAAGGAATCGTTCAAGACACTGTACACAGTGTACGGCAGGCCCATACTGGAGTATGCAGCACCAGTTTGGAACACACACCGGGTCAAGCATGTTAAGAAATTAGAGAAAGTGCAAAGGTTTGCCACAAGGTTAGTTCCAGAGCTAAGGCTAATATCCTACGAAGAAAGGTTAAGGGAAATCGGCCTGACGACACTGGAGGACAGGAGGGTTAGAGGAGACATGATAACGACATGCAAAATACTGCGTGGAATAGACAAGGTGGACAGAGACAGAGAGGGGACACAGAAACAAGGGGAAGTTGAAGATGGAAGTTGAAGACTCAGATGAGTCAAAGGAATGTTAGGAAGTATTTCTTCAGTCACAGAGTAGTCAGGACATGCAACAGTCTAGCAAGTGATATAGTGGAGGCAGGAACCATACATAGCTTTAAGACGAGGTATGATAAAGCTCATAGAGCAGGGAGAGAGGAGACATGATAACGACATGCAAAATACTGCGTGGAATAGACAAGGTGGACAGAGACAGAGAGGGGACACAGAAACAAGGGGAAGTTGAAGATGGAAGTTGAAGACTCAGATGAGTCAAAGGAATGTTAGGAAGTATTTCTTCAGTCATAGAGTAGTCAGGACATGGAACAGTCTAGCAAGTGATATAGTGGAGGCAGGAACCATACATAGCTTTAAGACGAGGTATGATAAAGCTCATAGAGCAGGGAGAGAGAGGGGACCCAGTAGCGTTCAGTGAAGATGCGGGGCCAGGAGCTGAGTCTCGACCTCTGCAGCCACAATTATGTGAGTACACACACACACACACACACACACACACACACACACACACACACACACACACACAGACACACAGACATACACACACACACACACACACACACACACACACACACACACACACACACACACACACACACACACACACGGCACCAGTTTGGAATCCACACCTAGCCAAGCACGTAAAGAAACTAGAGAAAGTGCAGAGGTTTGCAACAAGACTAGTCCCAGAGCTAAGGGGTATGTCCTACGAGGAGTGGTTGAGGGAAATCGACCTGACGACACTGGAGGACGTGAGAGATAGGAGGGACGTGATAACGACGTACAAAATACTGAGAGGAATTGACAAGGTGGACAAAGACAGGATGTTCCAGAGATGGGACACAGCAACGAGGGACACAGTTGGATGCTGAAGACACAGATGAATCACAGAGATGTTAGGAAGTATTTCTTCAGCCACAGAGTAGTCAGGAAGTGGAATAGTTTGGGAAGCGATGTAGTGGAGGCAGGATCCATACATAGCTTTAAGCAGAGATATGATAAAGCTCATGGTTCAGGGAGAGTGACCTAGTAGCGATCAGTGAAGAGGCCGGGCCAGAAGCTAGGACTCGACCCCTGCAACCTCAACTAGGTGAGAACAACTAGGTGAGTACACACACACACACATTTAAATAAGCGCACAATGACTCCTCTGGACGCCTTTGAAACATCTCTGAGAAAAATAAATTATTTTTCCTCACGTCTAAGCTTGTTTTTTTTCTTATCAAAGCCGGGATAAAAGCAATGATGCACATTTTGCAACATTTTGTCTCTCTTGTGCAGTCTTCTGTCTGATACATCACTCCATCTTGACTCATATTTCTCTTCTTTTTTTTGTCTCTGTCCGCAGTTACATATGTGTGTGTGTGTGTGTGTGTGTGTGTGTGTGTGTGTGTGTGTGTGTGTGTGTGTGTGTGTGTGTGTGTGTGTGTGTGTGTGTGTGTATGTGTGTGTGTGTGTTTGTGTGGGTGTGTGTGTGTGTGTGTGTGTGTGTGTGTGTGTGTGTGTGTATGTGTGTGTGTGTGTGTGTGTGTGTGTGTGTGTGTGTGTGTGTGTGTGTGTGTGTGCGTGCCTATCTGTCTCTCTGTCTATTTCTGAGTCTGTCTGTCCCTCCTGCAACCTTCTATTGTTCAGACCTTGACTTATATTTACTTTCTGTTTCTGTCTTTCTGTCAGTCAGTCAGTCAGCTTCCTTTGCCTCTCTCCTGCTTAATAAAAACTTGTAACTTCAGTTATGTCAGAGCTTGCGTGATATATCCAACATTTTATATCCAGAATTATATTCATCCACCTTCCCGGAGACGCACATGCACAGCATCACATGGATACGTGGGAGTACATGGGATAGAAAGCAGAGAACTTGGCTTTCCACACAAGGCTGTCGAGAAGAAAAGTCTATTTCTTTTTAGCTTAATTGCTGTTGTATATTATCTCGGTGTATGAGTGGAAAATAGAGAAATAGAATCATCCACAAGGCTGGTAAATCCGAGACCAAGTTTAAAAACCCAAAGGAAGAGATTTTCAGAAGACTCTGGAAGCCGTGTGTTAGACACGTCTTTATTTAAGTAAGCTACACCAGCATTGAGATCATATCAAGTTACTCGTATGCACGAACAAGCTTCTGAATGACTCAACTCAAGAAATCGCAATAACACGATTGCAAACAAACCACGGAACGGGCGGGAAATGAACCTATGGTTAAGTGAGTCCCCAAACGCCAGGCAAGCTGTCCGAGTGGCTTATGCACTGACCTGGACTTTTAAGACTCATTTACCATGGGTTCAATCCCCGCCCGTTCTGTGGTTTGTAAGCTTCTGAAACTCGAGAGGTTCGCAACGAGGCTGATTTTGCAACTGAGGGAGAATCATTATGAGAATATAACTGAACTGAGGATAATGGCCTTGAAGACGAACGTTTTCAAGACTTCAAAGAATCTCAGACGCACTAACGTGAGGGGGGATGAAAATTCAGAGATTGTTCTAAATGACAAGAGCGGGGACAAGATGTGTTGGTGGTAATTTGTCTGTTAGGAGAAATGAGAAAGTTCTTGTACCGCTTGTCTTAGTAATAATGATAGAATTACCGGCAAAATGTTTGTAAAGGTTTGACGAAGCTCCTGGCGAGCGAAACGTTGCCACGACTAACTGTCACATTAGATGCATCTGAGACCATTTACCTTGCCTGTGCTTGTTATAAGGTGACCTTTTAAGTGGAGTCACTTGGCCGTGACCTTCCGCTTCCTTGAAGGTCCATTCCATACAAATCCATTCCCCAAAAATATATAACTTCAGCAGATGAAGGCATTGTCACTGGTAGGCCGGATTTCCCAGTGGAAGTAGGTCATGCCCAAGGGACGGGTTAGCAGTAGTGAAGAAGGTTGTGGTTCTTGGTCCTCTGAACCAAGATTCCATGATGTTGCAGTGTCCGTATTGTATACCATTCATATACAACTTGTCAGACACTGCAGCATCATGAAATCTTGGTTCAGAGGGCATCTCCACAACCTTCCTCACTACTACTAACCCGTCCCTTGGGCATGACCTACTTCCACTAGGGAATCCCGCCTACCACTGACAATGCCTTCGTTTGCTACCCGTTCCCTTTTCACCTGACGTCAGTATATAAGCACCAGCCTTCTTGCCTGTGCTTCAGATTCTTCACGACTCCAAGGCTGAGGGACTGATTACCT